>NC_141037.1:23555000-23742500 GCF_052040795.2 Danio rerio
CAATACATTTAATTTCATATAAGTTTTTGCAAACAAAACAAATACAAACTACAACATTTTAACTCATTTTTATGTTATGTTTAAATGTTTATGTTGATTTTTTTTCCCTGTTAATTTTACTTGATATTTTCCACAACATATTAATTTAGGGGTACTAATTTTTGAACGGAGATCTTCAGTTTATTTGTTGTTAGATTAGTTCCAAATTTTGCTTTGGTACTGAATAATCTAATGTATATGCACAAACATATAGAAAATATAAATTTAAAATATTGATCTGTGAGGGGTGTACTTTGCTGTGTATGTAGTTCATGAACTACAAAATTAAATAAAAAAATATATTAAGAATGCACTGACTGATATAAATAAGTTGGCTATACTTCCTAAAGAATGACTTTAAAGCTGCAAACCCTGAGAGGAATAATCAGGATGTGGTTCCGGGCCGAGCAGTGGCCTCACTTTAATATAAAGATGTTTTCAGAGCAAATTCAAAATCCCACCGCTTGTGCGTGCACGGCTCTTGTCAATATTTTAAACTACATGAGCTGAAGTTAGGCACATTTTAAATGTTACAAAGCCTGCAATGCATTCAAACTTTTCCTTGCAAGCAACGATTGGCAGTAAGCACGCATTCTCTCTAGCTATTTCTCCCTCGCATGCGCACGCGCACAGGCCTGTGCAGAGACTGCATACGATTTACGCGTGCTGTAAAGCGGGGGGCGGGGGGGGGGGGGGGGGTGGGGGGGGTGGATGGGGGGTTGTCGCGCGCCTACAGAAGGGCGGTAGGGGGGCGGGGGTTGTCGTGGGGGCACTTTTGATCAATTTGAAAGGGCACAGGTTGAGCCCTATGTGTGCACGTGCCTGTACGCGCAGTCAAACCCAATTTCACTGTATTGGGACAGATATTTAATTTAACGTTAACAGGTCTAAATAATGGTCTACTTTTTTATTGGGACGATCTGCAATTTCATGTCAGCTTCTCTCTTGCTTTGTTGCAAGCCGTAGTTTTTGATTATTATGTTTAAATAATTTTATGTTTAAAGCAAACTCAGCTCCCTCGCTGTGAACAGCTGCGTCCTCGTGTCTCATTTTAGAGCTCTTTCATTTCTCACACCCAACACAATCGATGCATCTATGCTCGAGCTACAGGGTTTGGCGACAGTATAACGTGCACAAGCAGTTATCTAAATTATTTATACTAAACTCAGATTAGTTAGAACAAATGATCTTCATTCTACAGATCTTCGTCCTACTTGCTTTTATGAAATCAATTCAAGCGTGGACGTTTAGTTCAGCTCACTAAAATCAGGTTTTTGACTTTATTACCTGCTTTTCTAAACCATTTTTGATGAAACAGCCCCCAGGGGTGACCAAAATCAGTTTTGGAGGGCCAGTGTCTTGGAGAGTTTAGCTCCAATCCTAATCAAACACACCTGAACCAGCTTACTAAAAACTTCCTGGCAATTGAGTTGGAGCAAGTTGGAGCTAAACCAAGCAGGACGCCCCTGAACTAGATGATTTGAACATTTTCATAAAAGAACTTCATGTAACTTAATGGGAACATCAAGGGAACATTTTTAAACCCTAAAATTTTTATATTCATAGCACTGTAAATATAAAGATATTATGCTATTACTGTGCCTTCCAGTCCACTTCTGCAGCAAGTGCTTTCTTGTTAGTGTGGTTTGAAGCAAATGCCATGTTAGCTTCAAATTAGCGCGAGTCTTCTCTCTCTCTCTCAGTGCTGTCTCTTTTCCCCTTAATTCATTTTCTGTCCTTTCTTGTCTAAACCACTATATGAGCAAGGGAATGCCTGAGCGAATGCAGTAGGGGCACATTGTGGATTTTGTAGTTTAATCATGTTCTGCTCTAATGGATTTAATGTAAAGCAGGGGGAGAGCATATCTGGCGTAACGCCAACTTGCTAAAGCAGCTAAATACATCAGCCTATCGCTGTCAAGCTAATGTTACTGCAGCTCTCGGCTACCGAATGTCTTACGTCAAACGCCTGCATAGTGGTTCAGCCATGAGATCACGTTCAGATTGAACTATTTTGTGTTGTAAGCAATGTTTACCCCTTGTGTACTATTCAAATTGACCACTCTTTCATTATGTTAGTGGCTGTTTTTGTCCTATTGATTTCCATTATAAAGTCATTTTTTGATTGCAAAGCCAATGAGGCATAAACATACACTAATATTATAAAATGGTACTAAATTTGCAGAGTATTGTTGAGTTTTTAAAAAATTCCAAAGCATTTTCTTAAAATGTGTATTAAAATAAGATTTTTCACCAAAAAAGTAAGAAATTTGGGGCCAAATTAAGCCTGAAAATCTTCCCAGAGTAGGTGAAAACATCCCCAACAGCACACAAGGGTTAAACTAATATTTTATACAATGAGTCCTTGACTTTGTTGTAATCTCATTCATCATGATGATTTCTATTATTTGTCATGGTTTGTGTGGTACATTTTTATATTTTTAGTATTTGTTTGCTTGCCAAACTTATTGAGAGGTGTACTATAGTTTTCCACATTCTTGTTGTAAATGATAGAAATGAATGAGATATATTTTATCAAATATTTCTTAAGAAGTAAAATAGATTTTTTTACAAGCTCAATACCCTGCTTAAAATTCCCAAGTTGACAGTTTCTCGGCAAATACAACTTTCTTTTAGCTCCTGTGAGGAAAATATCCTCAATTTATCATTCACTGCACACACATATTCATTTACATTCGTTTGGAGGCGAGACGAGGCCCATAAGCAACAATATGAGGTAGTAATGGTTTATTTTTCACATATAATGGCAATTGGAGAGGGCGAAATGCATTATTCCCTCCTGATGAAATGCACTGAAAATGGCTGATGCTTCTCTTAGGCATGGTTTGTGTGTATGTGTATGTGTGTGTGAATGTTAAGGACAGATTACCCTTGAGATTTGTTTCGATAAGGAAAACATGCAAAACTGGAAAAGGAGCAGAATTTTGCCTTATGAATGATTTATGAAGCATCAAGTCTTTTACTCGTTATGGATCAGTTCCATATATTTTTTTGTTGTTGCCTCGGTTGCAACCGGCCAGAGGGTCAAGATTGGAGGCAGAGTATAATACAATTTAATACATAAACAAACATGGTTGAATAGATACTCAGCTAGGCGGGAGGGTGAATTGTGTTTCCACCATATTTTTATTTAATTATAGAATACGGTTCTGAATTTTAATGATTCTGAAATACATACTGAGCAATGACTTCATGGACAAGGCACACAACGAATCCATTTGTGGACTTTACTCACAAATATCTGCTATTAATGACAAGGTGTCCTCACTTCAATGGTTTCCAAGAGAGTGGTATACATATAATGAAGTTTTCTGAACCAAAGCTACATTTTTCTAGCACATAATTTTTTAGTTTGTTACACCTCTTGACGCATTTATTCATTTAGCAGATGCTTTTGTACAAAGCGACTTAATTAAATTGTTTCTGAACACAGGCCTGTGATCATTAAAGACACAGTGATACAGCAAGTCACATCTTACAAATACCTGGGATTTTATATGGACAGTGTTTTTTGTTGGAGAACACACATTGAGAGTTTATGCACACAACTACAACAGAGGCTTTATTTCTTAAGAAGGCTGAGGTTGTATGGGGTGGGTAGCCATATCTTGCTTGTTTTTTACCGAGCTATGTTTGAGAGTCTTATTCGCTATGGAATCACAGTCTGGTTTGGAAACCTGTCTGTTCAGTTGAAAAATAAATTGGTTCATATGCAAAAAACAGCCATGAAAATTATAGGGATAAAACAATATGACCCATTCAGACTCTATACGAACAGGCGGCTATAAAAAGAGCAATACGTATTAGCGCTGATTCTAAACATCCCCTTTTCAGTGAATATCAGCTGTTACCATCAGGAAAAAGACTGAGAATGCCAATGTGTAAAACTAATAGACTGAAGCTTTCGTTTGTTCCTACCTCCATAAAACTGTTGAACTCTACCAATAACACTGCTCCTGCAGTACACTAGCACTTGACTGGGTTTTGTGTTTTATATATTTATACTTATATACGGTCTTATTCTGTAAACAATGTATGTTCTTAACTGTTTGTTCTTAATTGTTTTGTTTTATTTATTTTTACTGTCTGTTTAGACAATGTTGTAGCACATTTTATGCCCAAGACAAATTTCCTCTCGGGGACAAATAAAGTTAAACCTAAACCTAAAGAGGCATTCAGCAATTCAGCAGGTAGAGGTAATACCAACACAATCTCACAGCAATTCGTAACTTTTTCATTTAGTGGTTTATTCGTACGATCTAATTCGTACAATTTAGTACGATTTGCTTATCCCCCAATGACGGTTGGGGTTAGGGGTGGGGTCAGGTGCCACGCCTCCTTTTTAAAATCGTACCATTTCGTATGACTGAACTCGTACGAATTCGTACGAATTAGCCACTAAACTGGCAAAACGTAAAATACTTACGTTTTCTCGTGAGACCAGGCTGGTAATACACATAAGAAGTGCTAGTTGTAACGAAGTGGCTGACACAGAGGGATCCATTTGCAGTATTTTTATTAAACACAGTTTAATAAACAATAGCACACAGATGTTGTGCGTGCGCAAACTCACATCAAACACAGTAGTACTGTATGTAGTCGTTGGGCTGGCGGCAGGTAAACACAGGATGAGTATGCAGGCATGGGTCAGAGACAGGCGGCTAGTATCAGAGTCGGTAAGCAGGCTAAAGTTCAAAGGCAGGTGGCTAGGATCAAAGTCGGGATTCAGGCTGAAGTACAAGGCAGGCGGCAGGCAGGACTGGGTCAGTAAACAAAGCAAGATAACAACGGGAAAGCAGGCAAGGATGAGAACGCTCAGTAGTGTTAGCCGGGGCAAAACAAGACTTCGCAATGAAGCAGCGTGTGTGTGTGTGCTGCTTATATGTGTGTGGAGGGTGATTGCTGGATGCGTGTCAGGTGTGTCTGCAATCAGTGTAAGTGGCTGATGTAATGTCAATAGTCCGGTGATGATGACCTCTGCTGGCCAGCGAGGGGAATGACTGGGACCGAGTCGGTGACACTAGTTATACAAAGAAATTTGTTTGTGCTCAGAGAATTTAATGCTAGAGTAAAAGTCGTAGAGTTTAATGAGAGAGAGAGAGAGAGAGAGAGAGAAAGAAATGTTTCTTACAGGTGGTTTGTCAAGCCCACTCACCTGTGTAAAGCACACTGCACACAGTAAGGCTCTATTTACACTTATATGTTTTAGTTTTAAAGCCGATATTGGGGGGTGTACATCCCTAGAGCGTTTGTATTGAACATCACTAATTCTGTTTCATGCTTTAAAAAACATGAATAAAGATTTTAAACACTTAATAAAACAAATAGCAATTAAAGAAGCATGTCCTATGCTGCAAAAGTCAATTTACATAATTTTACTGCAATCTGGCTATGAGGAGGTATGAATGTACAGAAATTTAGAGAGGCAAGTGAGGCAATTTAACCATTTTATCTCTATTATCGATTATATATGTCTATGGATTTAACCCTTTGAGCACATTTAGGTCACTAAGGGTTGACAGAGCATTATTTTATTTTTAAAGCAATTCAATTATTGGTGGGGGGACATTTCAGTAATTGGTGGATTTTGTTGGGGACACATCCCATCTGACCATGCTAATTCTACGCCCTTGTTTAAAACCCCAAAGTTTTGCTATGGTTGCACCTTCTGTCCACACTACGCCAGAGTTTTTTGAGTCCCCAAAACAGAGGATAGACATTTTCGTTTTAAAATGCCACTGCTCCGTGTCAGTGTGGATAGGGAAAATGGAGACATCTGAAAATTGAGGCGAATCTGATTGGGGTTTTATCTCAATATCAAGAACACAAAGTTCAGTCTTGCATTTTTTCCTTGTAAGTTTAGACTTCACAAGTTTGAGATGAAAAACAAACTCCGGGTAAATCTTTCAAAAGAAACATTGTACTTTATAACAACATTCACATCACCCTGGCTACTTTGTACATTGTTGCTATCATAACAATAAAATGTAAACATGATATAAGCAAATGACCATTTTCACTTTGACACTAACAACTTAACAGACACCAAAAGGTTAAGGCATTGTGTAGCTACATATTTAGATGACCGTTATCTTCACTGCATGCATATTTATAACAAAACGGAGCCTATAACATAACTGCCTCCTTTCATTTTCAGTGAAAAATACGAAACACACCTTCTCTTTTGCTGAATATCAGTTTTATTATTCAATAATGGACATTATAAAGTATAACGTGCAATAAGTTTATGTAATATAGGAAATGAAGGCAAGCAATCAGTCAAATGTGCAGTATCAGTGTACGCAGTTACATAAATTAAATATCTGAACTTATCTTTGCACTCGGCCAAAACGCATTACCTGAGAAATAGATTCAAAAAACGGGGAATATGTCATTAGATAGGGACAAGATTAATTAAACATCACATTTTACAAATGTAGTGAGATTAGTAGATTCTTGATGAACTGTCTGACCTGTGCTGCTCTCACCTGGGGTTTTGTGGTAATAAAGCACCTGTTGATGTGATGTGGGTTTTCAGCGGTATAGTGTGGACTTAGATCTGTTCAGAAATGCTAGATGAATTGCCAGTGTGGATGGGGATTGTTTTCATTCTAAAATGCCATTTTAAAACTAAAACTTATTAGTTTAAATGGGGCCTAAATGCACAGTATTTGTTTTTGTTAATGTGTCTGAGATGAATGAGTGTGTTTTCTACAGGTGGTTTATTAAGCCCACTCACCTGTATGAGGCACACTCAGAATTTATAGTACTCTGGGGTTGGTATGTGTTTATTGTGGGGGAATATTCTGCTTTTCCTTAATTATTCCTCTTAATTAAATAATAAATCAAAAGAATTAAGTTAGCTTATTAGTTTTCACAAATGTAAGTTGATTGAACATAAAATAATTAAGTTGCCCCCCTAAAAAAATGAAGAATTGTGTTTCAGCTCATTTTAAATAGGTAATTTCAACAAACAGCAAATGTCAATTTTTAATGTAGTAAACCAAAACTAGAAATCCAATGTAAAATATTTAATATAAACTTTTAATTTCAGTTAGGCTGCCATGGAAACACTTTCATTTATTTTTGTGTAATTTTTTGTGTGATATAACTAAAATAAAAAAATAAACAACTAAAAATGACTGAAAAAAATGACAATTACTGAAACTTTCACAAAAATTCTAATGAAAAGAGAAAATTTTGAAATGCAAACTAATATAAACTATTAATTAAAATGCTAAAATGGTATCTTAATTATACTAAAATAACTCATAATATATCTATAATATAACTTATTACTATGTAATAATATCTTGTCTTATCTGATTCATCTGATGCAATAATTTTAGGTCTTTTAGTAGTTGAAGTTCAGTTTAGAGATTTAGTGGCTGAAAATGCTCTTTATTTAGCATTAGTCAAATTGCGTAGAAAAAAATCAATGAGGTCCAGACGCTGGGACAAAATGTGTTGAATTTCTCTGGTTTTGCACAGCATTAGCGAAGACACAAGTGATCAGAGTGCCAGTACTGTGTCATTTCGATTAGCTTATCTGTGGTGTTGCATCTCATTTTCCAAATGGAATCTTTGAGTTGCACTTAACAGGATTGCCTGCATTATATCACCTGCAGAGCTGACATTAAACCCCTTAAAACACACACACACACACACACACACACACACACGCACACACACACACACACACACACACACACACACACACACACACACACACACACACACACACACACACACACACACACACACACACACACACACACACACATTCAGTTGTCAAGAAAAGCCATATGTGAGACTCCCTGCTGAGTCATTCATCTGACCACACACAGGCAAACACACACACGTTTTTCCTTATTTTGTCCATCATCTTTTGATGGAGAGATGGTGTAAAGCTGTTCTGCGCTCTCTCTCTCTCTCTCTCTCTCTCTCTCTGTCTCTGTCTCTCTCTCTCTCTCTCTCTCTCTCTCTTTCAGTCTTTCTCAGCTGTGTTCGGAATTGCATGCATGTTTACATACTGTGTGTGTATTATGCACAGCCTACTATTTGTTTGAGTCTGTGCAATTCTGGACCTTTCTAAAAGTATTTTACTAAAATTTTGTTGAATTTAGCAATATTGTTTTACTTTAGTTTCCAGTAAAATTTCAAATAAGGCTAATATTTTTGTGAATTGTTTAAAACATTTGAAAAAGTATGAAAAAGTAGTCAAATTTAGCAATCCTTGTGAATGGGAATAGCAATAAGAGAAAGTATTTTACTATAAAATTAGCACAGATAGATGTCTAGAATAAAATACCAGAGGGTCCATTAATTACTGCACATAATTGTGCCTTTTCCTCCATTTTCATGTACAAATCTCTTTAAAAATGAAAGATTAATTGATTACATTGATTTAATTAATATAAAATATAATTTACCTGCATATTTTTTTTAATCTGTTTTTGTGTAAAATGTCTTTTATATAGTGTAAAAATGTAGCTAACCGATAAAATTTATAAACACGGTGTCTCATTTAGCAAATTGCATTTTTGGAATAAACAATTTAGCATTTATTTTCCTTTTTAATCTAAAATATTTAGTTTGAAAATGTTGTTAACAGCATTATAATTTATCAACTCTGTGTCTAATTCATTCAATATTCATAATAAATTAATAATTAGTGCACTTAATAATAGTCATCTTGTCTTTATTCTATTCAATTCGTATTTATTTCTATAGCACTTTTACAATGTAGATTGTATCAAAGCAGCTTAACAGAAATTCTAGTAAATTGAAACTGTCTCAGTCTAGTTTAGGGAGTTGAAGTTTAGTTCAGTTCAGTCTGGTTTACTTTTCACTGCTAAAAGTCCAAACACTGAAGAGCAAATACATTGATGCGCAGCTCCACAAGTCCCAAATCAAGCAAGAGAGTGGCAACTTCACCAATTGACAAAATTGAAGGAAAAAACCTTGAGAGAAACCAGACTCAGTTGAGCAAGACCATTTCTCCTCTGGCCAAACTTCCTATGTGGAGCTGCAGACCTAACTTTTAGCAATCTGATTAAAAAATATCAAGAAGTTAAATCCTATAGCTTGATTCACCATTCTTGAGTCAAATGCACTGCATTTTGGGATTTCCAGTGTACTTAATTTTTATTGTGCTTCACATTTTGCTAATGTAAGTGTCCTAGCTTGTCCTGTTATTCCATACAGTATTTGTCGTATGCAATTTCAATCTCATACTCTCTTAAATGGCTGTAGCTTTAATCCAGCTCAGCTTCAGATTATTTTAGTGCGCATATACTTTAAAAGACTCTTAGCTTTTTAATAATAACAATTCATAAACCCTAAAGACTCCAAGGTGCACATTATTTTTAACAAGCTTTTGACTCCTAAATGAACTCTAATTGAGTCTTTAAGAGAAACTGATAGTCGTCTTAATAAGTACGTGTCGGCACATAAACAAAAACCTGTTCGCACGGACTGAAAATAAAGGCAGATTTGCAGGAACGGACATCCATAATGAAATAACACTAAGCCCTGGTGCAGCACCAGTCATCTGCAGGATATTTGATTCTGAATTTTAAACACTGTAGTGCACAAGAATCCCATTACGTAGCTGGATTACTTAGATTGGTTCTCATTCTCGAAGGATTCCCCCTATAAACCTCAGAATACTCACTGCTGACCGATTCACCAGACGTACTGTGTTGGTTTGACGGGGAAAAATTGAGTGTAGTGATGTGAGACACTGACTGTGTCCCTGTGGTCTGTGTGATGGCATCATTGCCCCTGGGGAATAAAGGGATCTGGAAATTTGAAAATTCACTTCTGCTTTTCTGCCTGTGTAAACAACAGCAGATTTATCTCCCACCAGCCAGAACTGGGGGGGTTTGAGGTAAACCAAAGGTTCGTATTGCAATCTGTCAGGTGAGTTTGGAGGCAAAAACCTAACACTACATTATGTAAGTACAGCAAACCTATATCTCATGGATTCATACACATTTATTTTGCCAAAAGGTTAATATCAGTAAACATGGATGTCTTAAAAAAGCTGTACACTACCTGACAAGTCTTGTCGTCCATTCTAGTTGTAAGAGCTAAATACTTGAATTCTAGTTGATCAATTGGAAAAGTGACAGAAGGTAAATGAATCCGATGAATCAACTGTTAAAAATTCATCCCAATCATCACAAATACTGCAGAAGACCTACTGGAACCTGCATAGACCCAAGATTCTGACAGAAATCAGTCAAATTTGGTGAAGGAAAAATCATGGTTTGGGGTTACATCCAGTATGGGGTGTGCGAGAGATCTGCAGAGTAGATGGCAACATCAATAGCCTAAGGTATCAAGACATTTGTGCTGCCCAGTACTTTACAAACCACCAGGGTGGGCAATTTCTTCAGCAGGATAGTGCTCCTTCTCATACTTCAGCCCCCACATCAAAGCTCCTTAAAAGCGAAGAAGTTCAAGGTGCTACAGGATTGGCCAGCCCAGTCATCAGACATGACAATGTCTGGGGTAAGATGAAGATTGAGACATTGAAGATGAATCCAAAGAATCTTTATGAACTCTGGGAGTCCTAGAAAAACACTTTCTTTGCCATTCCAGATGACTTTACTTATAAGTTATTTGAGTCATTGCAGAGATGTATGGGTGCAGTCCTCCAAGCTCATGGAAGTCATACACACTATATATTCTTTTTTCACTGCACCATGCCTTTATATTCTATAATGTACATTATTTCTGTTAAGTGACAAGACTTTTATGTATTTTATTTTGGTGAAATAAGTGTAATTTAGAGGGCTTTTCCTTTCATATAAGCCACTTCTTATAACCGATTGATCTTTGAAGACAGTTTTTAATTTTTTGTTCCTAAAACTTGGATAGGTGACAGGACTTTTGTCAGGTAGAGTAGTTTGACTAATGTATTTTAAGGAATAGAAAGTAAACATGTAAATTGAAAGAGAACATTTTTATGAATATTAACATTGCACAAGGAAAAAAAAATAGCAAATTAATCTGATATTTACCAGTTGTTGCATTTAGCATTTTTAAAGTAAATTTTAGTTTAAGATGCATTTCAAGAGTTCACACTTAAATATTGCTTGACAGCTGTAAGCAGGTTTGGCATGCTGTCCCGGGAGAGAACCCTGAGCTCGGAGATAGTTGAGCCCAGGGCTCCCGCCAGGTCTATAGAGCATGTGAGGGGAGTACGAGATCAGGTGGTTCTTGAGAGCTCCCCTTTTTGTAAAGGAGAGAAGGAGGAGAAAGGGGTGGATGGGGGGTTTCTTCGGAAAACGAAGATAAGGGAGTAATGTCTAGCTAGGCTACTTATAGTGGATTAGGATAGATCTGATTGGCTAACTAATGAGTGTAGATAGGTGGCCAGCTGCTGTCAATTATATCACGTGCTCCTCTCGAAATTAGTTAAAAACTTCACTTAATAAATTGTAGCTGCGTCCCAAATGGCACACTATACACTATGCACTCATGCACTATGTACTTATGCACTTACACACTCAACAGGATAGTATATGTATGAAGTGGTGTCCCAAATGGCACACTAATGTTTTTTTACTAAGCGGAAATTCAAACCGTTTCCCTAATGACGTTTGACGGTTGCCAAATCAGTGAAATAAACAACAGAATTATCAAATAATACCTGCCATGAGTATTGCCGCATTCACCATCGGGAGGCGCTATAATCACTCTCGTTGGAGAAATTTGCTTTCACCATCCAAAATAAATAAAGTTATCCAACATGTGCGTCCGATAGCTCCGCCCCTTCCGCTACGTAAGCAAACCTGCGGTCGTTGAGTGCGTGAAGTGTCCATCATTACACACTTCATTTTAGCGGCTGAATGAGTGCATCATCCGGGTAATTAAAGTGCACTTATGATTTTTAGAGTTTTCAGTGTGAACACACTACTTACACTGTTTATACTACAAAATGGCGTAGAATAGTGCATAAGTATGCGATTTGGGACGCAGCTAATGCCTAGTAATGTATGATCCATCTTACTGTTGTGCACCTTCCTCCAGAGGGCGATAAAGAGGAATATATTTTCTGGGCAAAAAAATAATCCATGCCTTGAGTGAATGTTTATACTATGTCTGTATATTCTGTCTTTACTTTTACTTGCAGTAGGTTTACAGGGTTCCCCATGAGATAGAAAAGAGGGACTTTGCTTGATTTTTAATGAGCCCTGGCAGATGTTGAAACAGCTGTCGTAGTGCTGAAAAACATCTCTCCGTCACACATTCACACATACAAATACAAAAAAAATCATGCAAGGCAAACTGCACAGACTGCCAAAAATTAATGGATAGATATTTATTAAAATGTCTATGTTTGTGCTTTATATTTCCTTGTTTATAATGTTGCATAAATAGGGAAGGATGAGAGCGGGACTCTTATCTAATTAATTCAGCATCTAAGATGATTTTCATAGCCCCTGCAGCGGTAAAATGTTAAGTGAGTGCTGAAATCTGAATCTGTCCATCTGCAAGCACCATAACCGCACATGCCTGACCTTATTACCTGCTGCTCTGTCCTTTCTTTCTGAGAGCCGACTAGATAATTTGGCCCAATTCCACTTTACCAGGAGCTAATGAATACCTCCTGTTAAGGTCTGACCTGACGACTGTTTCATTAAAGCTCAACTATGCCATTTTTTTGCAGTGCTAGCATCACTAAATGAACAATTATAATGTTTTCAAACAGATATGCCTATGATGGACACCCTGCAGCCCTGCTATTGACCTGAAACATTAGGTTAAGCTCCAGCACACAGGCTACTGAGAGAGGTAAGCATGAATGGATGGGGATGGATGGACTCATGGATGAAAACAGGTTTCTCAAACAATCACGCTCTGCCTGTGGTTTGACAAGAAGGTAGCCTCAAACACCTAATTATTTGAGCAAATTTAGCTTTAAGGGATTTGAAGCAGATTGACAGACAGACAGGTGAATAAAGGGATGGATGACTGCATACTGTAGGCATGGACAGGTGGGAAGGTTGCTATATGGTAAGAAGGGTAGATTGATAGATATTTAGGTACAAAGGGGTATGTAAGGGGTATACACTCTTAAAAGATGGTTCTTTAAAGGTTCTTTCACATAGCGATAGTCCAATTTTAAAATGTATTGTTCTGAAGAACATTTTGTGAGTTTAGGGTTCTTTATTTCCCGCCTTTTTGTTTTTAAATCTGTAACTGACAAAACACCTGCAGCTTGTTACTGGTCTCTAAAGTACAAATATCCACTAATGACCATTTTGAGGGATATCAGCAAAAATGGTCCCAATGTATTTCCTGTTTACATTTTTAATTTCTATAGCTTCCGAGAATCCATAAACAGTCACATATTTATAAAAAAAAAAACTTTAATAGCTGTTTTAACATTAAGTTATGATTGAATTGCTCGTTACAGTTATAAAATAGTTTCATATCAAGCAGGAAATGTTCATGGGCTAATGACATCACCACATTGAAATGATCTATACAGACTGTCAATGCTGAGTATGTTTACATCGACACCAATAATCTGATTTTAATTTTAGTAAAGACAATACTCTGATAAAGTGTCTACCATATAAACAGCAATTTATGATTCACTTAATCTGACTAAAGTCATAATCAAACTAAACTGAAACTGAATTAAGACATTTTAGTTGCATTATTGAAGTGCAGTATACAGACATGTAAATACCTTAATCCAACTGATACCGTCGTGTAGGATTTTTGCAGCATTTTGCAACAGGGTAGTCCATACACACATGGCTGTTTGGCAGTATTCTCTACACTTACCAAGTCAGTGAAGAACCACAGACACCTGCATCGTGAAATGCGGAGGGTTTTTACTCCCATAGGGCATGCGGTATTAAATTATTAATTCAAGTCTTTAACTGACTTTATGGTCTGCAGAGAGAAAATGGCACACAATTTTACAGAAACATACTCGCAATGATGGAAATCAGGGCTATGTAGAAGATTGTGAAGACTTTGGTGAACTTGATCACATTTTTTTTTAAAATGTATAAGCATTTTAAAAGAGTTGTTTCCTCCTAATTATTGTTTAGATTTATGTATAAAGGTCACAAAAAACAAAAGAGACATACTGTCTATTTTTGCTACTTTTGGCCTAACATAATTGTTTGTACCTAAACAAATTGAAGAGACACATTGTAACTTCACACTCATTTGGGGCCTGATCTCACGAGAAAACGTAAGTATTTTACGTTTTGCCAGTTTAGTGGCGAATTCAAACGAGTTCAGTCGTACGAAATGGTAAGATTTTAAAAAGGAGGCGTGGCACCTGACTCCACCCCTAACCCCAACCGTCATTGGGGGATAAGCAAATCGTACTAAATTGTACGAATTAGATCGTACAAATTCATACGAATTAGCCACTAAATGAAAAAGTTACGAATTGCCGTGAGATTGTGTTGGGTTTTCAGATGCTGTGATTTCTCTTTATGATCGGCAGAGAGAAAATGGCACTGGCAATAATGGCATCATAGAGGATTGTGATGAGTTTGAGGAACTTGATCACAATTCACTACCTGACAAATGTCTTGTTGTCGATCCCAGTTGTATGAGAAACAAACAATAACTTCTGGTTCATTATTTGGAAAAGTTGCATAAGGTGGATTTTTTCGATGTTACATGCCCTTGGGTATGTATAATAATTTTTTTTATTATACTTTTTTTTTCTTAAACCATAACAGAGCCTGTGTGTGTGTGTCTCTGTGTGTAATCTCATCCTTTGCTGCAGTTTTATTGATGAACTTATTGATGATTACAGGAAGAGTCATTTCTTTGCTCTGTCCCCTCGTCTCATCAGCTGTGAGAGATCACAACAGAATAAGATTTATTTCACCTCAGGGAAGTACTTAAAAATTTAAAGTCAGTCCACAAGCCCTTCCAGGGAAAAATGTTACATGGACACCTGTTGCAAAACGAGTGGGTGAAAATCCATTCTTTACCTTCAAACCTCTCTAATTACATTCAATAATTAATGCCGAGCCATTTCATGAGAGGAGAATGTGAAAGAATTTGATGCTGATGAAAGCACAATCAAACATTTAGCAGTTAAGCGTAAAGACTTTGGGTTATAAATTATAAATGCTCTGAGATTGAAATTTCAGCATAGTCATTGTGTTTGTTGGTGTGTTTGTTTTTGCAGGGAGGAGTGCATCACATAGAACATTAAAGAAAAGTGCAGTTAAAGGTGACTTTCTTCTTTATTACTTTGTTTGGTTTTAATTCAATTGAATCCAAGTTTATTTGTGCAGCGCTTTTAACAATAATACTTCCAATGCAGCTTCACAAAAAGTGCACACTATTGCATTTCACTCAAAATAAAAAAAATGTTGTTTATGTGGTGGATGCACATATAGTTAACCTGCAGTTATACAATATATAGTGTTTGTTTCAAAAAGGTGATGTCCATGCGGATAATACACTACCTGACAAAACTCTTGTTGCCTATCCAGGTTTTAGGAACAACAAATAATAACTTGACTTCTAGTTGATCATTTGGTATCAGAAGTGGCTTATATGAAAGTCAAAGGCCTCTAGATTATGCTTATTTAACCAAAATAAAATAAGATCTATAATTACTTAATTATGACAGTAAGTTCTGACTTTGCTTACACAAAAGTCTTGCCACTTAACAAAAATAATCTAGTCAATGAGACTGCATCCATACTTTTCTGCAATGACTCAAATCACTTATTAATAAAGTCATCTGAAATGACAAAGAAATCGTTTTTGCAGAACTCCCAGAGTTCACCAAGATTCTTTGGTTTCAATTTCAATGCCTCCACCATCTTACCCCTTACATTCTCAATAATGTTCATATCTGGTGACTGGGCTGGCCATTCCTGGAGCAACTTGACCTTCTCTGCTTTCAGGAATTTTGATGTGGAGGCTGAAGAATGAGAAGGAGCACTATCCTGCTGAAGCATTTGCCCTCTCCTGTGGTTTGTAACATAATGGGCAGCACAAATGTCTTGAAACCTCAAGCTTTTGATGTTGCCATCCGCTCTGCAGATCTCTCTGGTGCAGTGCAATCTTATTGTATGTAAACATTAGCAAACATTACATTCAATTTCTGAATAGATTTAGTCAAATAGATTTAGATAGATTTGAAGAGATTTCTTCATTCTGGTAAATGTAACATTATAGTTCATTACAGTTTGTTAAGATTATCTACAGTTGAAGTCAGAATTATTAGCCCCCCTGTTTGATTGATTTTTAAAGATTTTTTTCAACAGATTTCTAAACAATAGATTTAGAATAGTTTTAAAAACTAATTTCTAATAACTGATTTATTTTATCTTTGCCATGATGAAAGTACATAATATTTGACTAAATATTTTTCAAGACCCTTGTATTCAGCTTAAAGTGACATTTAAAGGCTTAATTAGAAAAACTAGGCAGGTTAGGGTAATTAGGCAAGTTGTTGTATAACGATGGTTTGTTCTGTAGACAGCTCAAGGGGGCTAGTAATTTTGACCTTAAATAGGTTTTCAAAAAATTTTAAACTGCTGTTATTCTAGCTGAAATAAAACAAATAATACTTTCTCCAGAAGAAAAAATATTATCAGACATACTGTGAACATTACTTGGTTTGTTAAACTTTATTTTGGAAATATTTAAAAAAGAAATAGTAATCCAAGGGGGCTAAAAACTCTGACTTCAACTGTATTTCTCTATCTAATGTTATTAGATATATTAACACTCTTTTAAGGTGTGCTATAGAATTTAATGGCCATAATATAATAGTTGTGCAACCCTATTTGAAGCTAGTTGTGTTCAATATCCAAAGAAATTCTAGCACAGGCTGAAGCAGTTCAGTGAGAAATTTATAATCCTCATCAAGGATTTCAACCAGCAGCTTTCTAGTTATGGAGCTGGAACGGATCCAGCTCACCTTCAGCCTTCCACCATTAAACTAGAGCAGATTAAAGCACCTCTCAATTCAGCAAGACATTCACCGCTCCACGTCTCTAATGCTGTTCTTACCTCTGCAGGCCTCTGCAGAGAAACAAGCTTTTACTCCTGCAGAAAGCTATCAGGGCCAGGCTAAACAACCACACTCAACAAATAGCTCCTGCAGAAGAATGTCCAGACCCTCTGCAGGCTGATGAAGGATAGAGAGATTACTGGCTGAGAGATGCCGAGAAAGGTGCTTCAGAACCCTTAATAACTCTTATTTCACATCTTTGACTTCAGCAGCAAAAGGTGCTAGTGTTTATGGGGGAGCACAGTTTTGTGATATAATACTTTTTTGGGTTAGCACACACTAAAAGATCAATCTCTGCTTTTATATATATAAATATACTAGCAATTTAATTAACTTTAAGTTAGAGTTAGATGAAAGTGAGCAGGATGACCATATTTAATACTGGCAATATATATTACCAATAACCAATCAATAAATATAATATAAATATAAAACTAAATAACTAAATAAAACATTAATAATACTGTCTAATGCTCAATGAATTTAAAAAAGATAACGAGATGATACCAACCCTACGAGGACTTAGGTGGTAACAAAAACACTTCAGCAAACACAAATACACTTCATTCACTGTACAAATGCTGAGTTAACTTAGTAGTTTTTACACATTTAATAAGATTAAAGACTAAAAAATTAAGTTAAATCCCATCCAAAAAGATCAATTGAAATAAGTAGATTGAACAAACAGCAAATGTCATTAGTTTTGTGTTTAAAAAGTACACTACCTGACAAAAGTCTTGTCGTGGATCTTAGTTGTAAGAGCAACAAATAATAACTTGACGTCCAGTTGATGATTTGGAAGAGTGGCAGAAGGTAGATTTTTCGATAAATCATTTGTTGAACTTCTACTCAATTAACACAAATACTGCAGAAGACCTACTGGAACTCGCATGAACCCAAGATTCTCATAGAATCAGTCAAGTTTGGTGAAGGAAAAACCATGGTTTGGGGTTACATTCAGCCTGTTAACTTTAAATTATTTTTCACATATTCCACACGTAATGTTTGGTCAAACATTGAGGGCAAAACATAAATAAATAAGGGGGCTAATAAAATTGACCTTAAAATTATTCAATATTACTATTTTCTTTTAATTAAAAACTGCTTTTCTAGCCAAACAAAAATAAAGGATGTTTTCTCCAAAAGAAAATATATATAATTGGAAATACTTATTTTATAATATTTATAAATCAATACTTTGTAATAAATGTACATATTATTATTATTATTATTAATTATCTTTTCCCTTTATTAATCTTGGGTCGCCACATCTTTTCCCTTTATTAATCTTGGGTCGCCACAGCGGAATGAACCGCCAACTTATGTTTTAGACAGCAGATGGCCTTCCAGCTGCAACCCATCACTGGGTAACATACATACACACTCATTTACACACATACACTACGGACAATTTAGCCAACCCAATTTACCTATACCACATGTTTTTGGACTTGTGAGGGAAACCGAAGCACCCGGAGGAAACCTATGCGAACATGGGGAGAACATGCAAACTCCACAGAGAAACGCCAACTGACCCAGCCGAGGCTCGAATCAGCAACCTTCTTGCTGTGAGGCAAAAGTGCTACCCACTGCGCCAATGTGACACAAAATTATTATTATTAGTATTATTATTATTATTATTATTAACAATAATGCAATATTAATTTAATCCTTTAATAGTTTATATTTCTATATTTTATTTAATTCTATACTATTTATATTAGTTGATATTTTAATGAAAAGTATATATTATTTTGTAACATTATTATTAATATTTATTACGTAATAAATCATCTTATAATGTTGTATTTATTACCCAATAAAAACCCAATATTTATGAATTTCAAAACCTGCTGAAACATCATTAGCTAAGCAGAAAACAAAACATGCAATTGTAAATGGAAAGTGCCTAGCATGACGGAAAAACACATGTATGGGTATATGTGCCTGTGCACGCGTGTGTCTGTGTTTGTGTGTGTGTGTGTGTGTGTGTGTGTGTGTGTGTGTGTGTAGTGTGTAGTGTGTTGTGTGTGTGTGTGTGTGTTTGTGTACATGTGTTAATCTTCACTAATAGGCCACCCTGATTATTCTTTGTTTACTGTGTCCATACTTGAGTCTCATTTGCGTGTAACCGTCAGCAGATTGAAACTAGCGATGTTTCATCTCATGTATCACGCGAGGGATGGAAACTGTGCATCTGTTCCATCAAGCTCTGCATTATTATCACCTCACGTGAGTGAAATGTGAGCTGCAGGTGAAATCTCGCCATGCTGAAAAATAAAAAGCAGCAGAGCTAGTCGTCTTCATGCTGCGTGGACGATTGTCTATGAAACAAATTCATCCACTGGTAGTTTTCCATTTTCTGGCTTTATGAACAAATGAGCAAACCAAAAGCCATGACCGCTGTGCCCTTTAACATGTAGGTCACTCCAAGGGGATTCCAGGTTAAGTAATCATTGTTTGTAAGAGGCTCTATAAGCAATAATAGATTAAAGTATTATCTTTTAATAATTTATATTGGCTCCTATAATGCGTTGATAAATGATTTTAGTTTGATCTTTTGGCCGTTCATTATTGACAGCTATACAGTTTTCCTCTCTAATCTGCTGAAACTCAGGGTTTTGAAAACTGTGATATCATATACATGCAGTGTGCAAATTAGGGGGAGGGAGGGGAAGTTAATACTTTAATACTAATTAATACTTGACCTACCTTCCCCAAGATATACATTTGACCTGTATCTTAAATGATAACATTAATAATTAACATAATAGGTCATATAATATACATTTGACCATCCTTATAATGATCCATACCATTGTGATTGCATAATCATGCTAATCAGAATATGGGAGAAAAAAATCATTCAACTGTCTGAAATCGACAGATCTAGACCACCAGCCGACATCGTAAATATTTGCAAGACCCTTGTAAAACAGGTGATTACATATAACCAAAAAGTAAAATATATAGGCGCATGTATAGTTTGACCTACAGTAACTATTAAAATGGCTAATCAAAGGGTACTGTAGGTCAGAATACACTAAAAATGGTAACACTACTATAAGGCTTTATTAGTTAATGTTAGTTAATTTATTTACTAACATGAACAAACAAACAATACATTTAATACAGTATTACAGAAAACACAGCTGTTCATTGTTAGTTCATGTTAGCTCACGGTACATTAGCTAATGTTAACAAGTATGAATCTGTATTTTAATAAGGCATTAGTAATTGTTGAAGTATGATTTATAATTGCTGTACGTATATTGTTAATTAGTTCATGTTAGTAAGTGCATTCATTCATTCTCTCATTCATTTTCTTGTCGGCTTAGTGCCTTTATTAATCCGGGGTCACCACCGCGGAATGAACCGACAACTTATCCAGCACTTTTTTACACAGCAGATGCCCTTCCAGCCGCAACTCATCTCTGGGAAATTAGTAAGTGCATTAACTAATGAAAACTTGTTGTAAAGTGTGACTCTAAATTATCCTCAAAACGCTGAAAATTTAAATTAGATTTATTTATAAATTAATTGCAATTGAAATAAATTCATGCATTTTCATTTACTTAAGCAGGTACACAAGCTTACATTACCAAAAAGGTTGACCCCTAATGTCAATGTATAATTTGCAACCTGTATATATGCTTATTACATCTTCAAGCTATAAATATGCATGAGTACAGAGTTTACAGAGGTACGACTAGAACTTATATGAAATTGTGATTTGGACATTGTAAAAATATTAATACTTTTCTGCTGAATCTTGATCATAAATGGAGTGAGGATTTAAAACATCTCTTGATCCCAAACAATGTACAGTGTAAATGTAATGAAGCAGTGGTGGAAAGAGTACAGAAAAATCATACTTACAGTAAGTAAAAGTACCATTACTTGCCTAAAAATGTAGTGCATGTAGAGTAAAAGTATCTGTTGTAAATATTACTCAAAATAGTAAAAAGTATAGAGTAAAAAGTAACCCTTTTAAAAATACTCATGAGTAGTGAGAATTACAAAAGTCCCTTAAAAGCAAGTCATTTCACTCGGCCATCTTTAAAACACCTCCCGGCCAGTATGCTTGGGCATTCTGTTTGAATGGGGAAACATTAAATTCTCCAAAATTACTTTCTAAGCTTACAAATACATTTCATATTACGAATAACCAATAAAATTTAGTTTAATTTTTAAATGTTCGTATCACACAAAATCTGCAGAAACTCACGTCTAGTCTGATCCCCTTCCCGGAGAATTGTTTTTCGATAGCTATCAAAGATTGGCTGCTGTACTAGAAGGCGGGCTTTATTCATCATATAGTGATCGCTGATCGCCATCATGAAAGTTGCACTTTTCCCAATTTAAATAGTCTTTGGTATTACGCTGTGAAAAGCTAATGCATTTACATGTAATTTGTGTAATTAAATGTAACATTCTGTAGTGCATTTAGTTATTGCCCAGCAGGCACACAACACCATTAGACGTTAATATTAGGTTAGATTTAAGTTGTGATGTCAGGTGACTAAAATTCTATGTCTAGCCAGCATCTAAGGATGATCTTATTTTGATGTCCAACAACGACGTCAAATGACATTGATATTTGGTTGATTTTAGGTGGCATTAGAAAGTGACCAAAATCCAACGTCGAGCCAACATCTTAAACTAATGTCATATCGACGTCAAATACTGACATTCATTTGCCAGATATGGCAACTAAAATCAAACGTCTGATAGACGTCATAGTGGTAATGTCCACGTAACATCAAGCTGTGACATTAGACAGTGATATTGGGTTGATTTAAGGTAGGATGTTGGACACTGAAGTCAGCCTAACAGTTGGTTCTGATGTCGACCTGATTTTCATTTCCAAACAAATGCAATGTCCCCACAACGTTGGGGTACATCGTCAATCTGACGTTTTGTGCCTGCTGGATTTGAGGCCATTTCTGTCATCATACAATAAACATCTGTCATCAGTGACATGCATCTAAACAGTCTCTGGGTCAATGCGTGTGACGATTTTGAACATCTTTTTGGACACTTTTAATGCTTCTAAACAGGTTGCTGCAATTATAAATGGCCCATGTCTTGAGGTAGTTTATTATGATGCGATTTACCTTCTGTGTGTTATTTGATTGGACAGGAATCACAGGACAGATTTTTCTAATCCCCATAGACACGTAAAAAAGAAGTAGTGACTTCTGGTTAAACAAAAGTAGTGGAGTAAATGTACCAATACTGCACAAAAATTTTTCACAAATACTCAAGGGAAAGTAAACGTGCACATTTTTAAAACTACTTAGTAAATCAAAATTGTCTGAGAAAAACTACTCAATTAGAGTCATTTGAGTATTTGTAATTTGTTACTTTACACCACTGAGTGTAAGCTAGTGCAATGAAATTGATAAGCAAGTGCATTAGTAAGGATTAATATTTAGTGTCTCAGGATTTGTTATATCTATCTATATAGGTTCAGGTTACCAAGTGTATAAAACAGTTATATAAAGAACCTTTGAAGAAGCTTTTTAACAATTACAATTATATGAAAATTACTCTTTAGAAATGTCTGCCTTAATAGCAAATGCATTTTTCACTAATTTACTTCTTTTGACTGCAGTCCGAAAGAAACTCTGGATATACAGTGAATGCCATGACCTTTTTTAACTGCTGTGACTGCTCTGACATCTCTGTGTCAGAGTGATAAGAGTGTGTGTGTGTGTGTGTGTGTGCGTGTGTGTGTGTGTGTGTGTGTGTGTGTGTGTGTGTGTGTGTGTGTGCATTTCTGCATGAGTGACAGATGGTGACATTGTGTGACTCCAGAGTGAGCTTCACTGCTGAAGTGAAGCTAAAATGTATTTTCTAGAAGTGAAAATGGCTCTTTCTTAATGCTTACGGAACAAAGAGCATGTATATACTGCTTAGTTTAGCTGATTTAAAGAATTCTTTTCCATGCTAAACTAAATGACCATCAAAAATAGTATAGCCATTCAACAAATGTACTGATCAAAGTTTGTCATTTATAATACAGAGTGAAATCACAAATACTAAAGTGTATGGTAGTAAAGTAGTAAACTTACTTTTGAAGAATTAGGATCACACTTATACAGTACAATTATCACTATTGATAAACCATTAACCATGACTTTTGCCTCAAACTTTTATTTATTGCTCATTAATTGTTATTAAAGTAGTAGTTAGGTTAGGTATTATAGAATTAGGAGTGTAAAATAAGGTCATGCAAATATGTACTTCTTTAAGTACTAATATGTACTAATAAATGGCTGTTGCCAATATTTATAACTGTCAGGTAATATGCCAGTAATAGTGAGATTTTGGTACTTAAACTAAATTGTAATGAAACAAGAAATAGTATGAATTGTTTACATAATTCATGTTTAGCTATTTAATTTTATTTTTTAAATACACAGAAGATTTTTAACTGTTTCTTTATCCAAATAGTAAAAATCAATAGGGTCCAAACCATCTGTTTAGAAAGAGAGATATACAGGCTTCTAATGATTTTAAGGGTGAGTAAATTACTTTAATTTGTAAGCATCCCAGTGCATTGAATTGTAGTTTTATTATGCACTGTGTTCTGTTATGCACTGCAGTTTGACAAAGTAGCTGGTAATCCAGCTCTTTCACGTATTTATAAAATGTGTACACTGGTAAAAGGTTGTACTGGTATCAATACCTCTAGTTGTGCACAATGTCCTTGTAATTCAGTAGACTGGATTCAATTATTCCTTTTATACTACCGTTACAACACATTATATGAAGTTTAAAACATAGATTTGAGAGGAGCCTAATCATTCCGCCAGGTCAATAACTATCAATAATAGCCAGCGGACAATTTTTTCCCATATCCCTTTGTCCTCTTGTTTGTCTTTTAGCACAAATGCACAATCATAGAGAGGGTTTGAATGCATAGCATAAGTTGAGCTTAAGTGACGGGAGGATTGAGCCTTCTTTGAGGACAGCAAGCCAAGTTTGTTTACCATTATCTATCTTGACTGAATGAGCAAGCAAACTCATGAAACAGACTTTTTTCAACCCAGGCTCATTCTAAAATTGTGCCTCTATATACATTTCTGAAGTCTGCAAAATACATTCCAGGAGGTATGTATTTTTGCAGTTTTTGTTTTCGCAAATGCGCGAGAGGCCGCTGTGTATGCTTTTTAACATTTCAAATTTCTCTCATGAGTACCATTCGCGCCTGCTGTTCTAGCATAAACCCACTAGAGGCCGCTGTTGACTGACTGACTGAATGACTGACTGACCGACCAATCAACTGACCCACCCTCCTCCTTCCCTAAACCCAAGCATGTTTATCATTTGACCTGCCCACCCACTTCCCTAAACCTAACCAACAATTTTCAAAGCAATCCAGGAAAAGAAAAGCCCTTGTCTGATTTTTACCACATTTTTTACATTTGACCACCTTCTCACCCTGTTATTAACTTGTTTGTTTTATTTTTTGGATTCTGTTTTTGTCTTACCTGCTTTCTGGAACTACTCTTCACCGGACTCGAACCCCAACATCGTAGTCAACTCCTCTCTACATCTCAAGTCCGCTGATGTACATGATGAGCAATCGGGAAAAACTGGTTGCAGCAGGAAAGTTGCCCACATGGAGGTAAGTGGCCAGCTTGTAAGCGCGAAAAGGAAAGGCGTCATACTGCTGCCTTTTAAAAAATGAAATGCAGCCATACATACCTCTGGCACATAATTTGCGTCTTCCAGAAACGTGTATAAAGGACTACGTTTTCAGAATGAGCCTATATTGACTTTTTTTCAAGTTTAGTTTTATCAAGACGTTTAGTAGTAAATCTTACTTATAACACACAGCTGTAGTTTACTGACAGTTTATGCAAAACATTGCTGACAATTTAATCTGTATGATGCTGAAGTTAAACAGAATCATATCCTCTGTGTCTTATTTGTGGTATATTTGCAGTTTCCATGTGAGAGCTCCCTCTGACTTTCAGGGAGACTTGCTACTAATCACAGAGCTGTGTTTCCCTGACAAGATGTGCATGAGAATCGCAGCATTTACTTAATCTTGATTTCATTTCAATGAAATACTTATCTCATCCCAAGAGTAATTGCACAACATAGAGTTTCTTTGAGTTTGTAGCCACTGATATGCAGGCTAATGCCGTTATTAAAGCAGTTTTAAATGAGAGAGAGAAATTAAGTATGCGTGAGTGTGTGCATCTCATCAGTATTCGACAGCATCATCTCTAATAGTGAAAGTAATTATTTTCTAATAGTTTATTTGCCTCAAGAAAAGCACAGTTTGAAGCCCTTCATTCATGTAGCTGATTACATGTGATTGCTTTTTGATTACTTTTCTAAATTTATAACAAATGTTTACAGTTGTTAGCTATATTTTATCCAAGAGGGGTCATCAGATGTTCAAAATTCACCGTTGTGTGTATTTGTGTATGATAGAGACAGCTGAAGGAAGAGATTATGTGCTTTGCATACAAAATAAAACATAATTTTGCGACCAAGTGTTTTTTATCCTGTCGTTTAAAATATTCACTTGTATGGCAAGTGTATTTGTGGCTTTTGGAACTGTGATTTGGTCAACACCTGCATTGCTGGAACTACTTTAGCTCTGTGTTTATTTGAAAATAATTGCACACCATAGAACATCCGTCTATCGATTACAATCAAGCATTTAACAGCCCTTGTTGCTTAAAGTACTATAATAAAAATAGAGTACTATAAGCAGTATTCCAGAAATGATAAGACATTTGCTTTATGATTGTGCTTTTAGAATGTCCATCAGGCAAGATTAGCACGGAATATCTGGAAATTAAATAAACACTCATTCTGGCGAAGCAAACTGGAGGAAGAAGTGTGGGTTTTACAGTGTAGTCTAAGAAACCAGCAGTATATTAGGCGATAAAGCCTGACAATGATTGGTTTAACCTTCTAAAGCCATGGCTCATCCTGACGTTATGGGCTGCTGGCTTGCAGAAGCTGATTTATCTGAAGGTTAGTGGCCAGTATGGACCTTTTAGGACTAATTTAAAGCTTTTGTGTGCAGGGTCTTGATATTAATGTGTGTGTGTGTGTGTGTGTGTGTGTGTGTGTGTGTGTGTGTGTGTGTGTGTGTGTGTGTGTGTGTGTGTGTGTGTGTGTGTATATATATATATATTTAGGTGTATTTACTTCTCTTGTGTTCTGCTTTCCATCAAGTCATCTCTGCGTCCTCAGGGGATGCAGTTTTATATTGGCCATTTATTAGTGTGCCAAAGAGAAAATGTGTTTTTCCAGCTCTGCTCTGAGACTGTCAGCATTGTTACAGTATAGGGGAAACTCTTGGCTTTATGTGCAAGGAAACGATACATCTGCAGAGTTCAAACATTAGCATTTTCCATCTAAGAGCGAGAGAGAGAGGGAGGGAGTGTGTGTGCGTGGGTGTGTGTGTTCTCCTGTCCTGCGGCTCTCAGGCTTGCAGAAATGTTTGTGTCACAAACAATATCAAGACAATAGTAAAAGAGTGTCTGTATGAGTGTGAATGTGTGTGTTTACACTGCTAACAGCTTTCCACTGTTTTATACAAGATTCTCATCTCTGTCGATATTCGCCTGAAAACCAGAGTGTGTTTTGTTTATACAATAGTCACTCAATTTTATTATATGTGTATAATATGTTTATATGTAAAACAGATATTTTAATGACGACAATAATATTATTATTATTACTATTATTATTATTATATTTTGCACACACATTGTTATGTGAGTCCACTGGACAATGGAGTTGAAGATCCAAATGCAGGTTTATTATGAGAATGGTCAAGCAAGTAATACTCAACAGAGGCAAACAGAAGCATGGAGGGAATCCAGAGTTGTGGTCAATAAACAGGCGAATGGTCAGTACAGACAGCAAGCAAAGTAAACAAACAGAACAAAGCAAGGGTCAAACACGGCAAGGCAAAGGAAACTCATTGTAATGTTTACCATACAGTATAACAAGACTCAGCAACTGGTGTGTGTGTGTGTGTCTGTGCTGCGTTTTAAAGTCCATGTAATGCGTTCTGAACAGCTTCAGTAGTGTGTGTTAGCAATCAGCGAAAAACTGGAACAGGTGTGGGTGTGTGGTGCATGACAGGGTTTGTAGTCCATGTTGTGACAGATTTGTAGTATTGAGTGAAAGTGAATGATTCCCAGCGATCTACAAGCCAGGATTGCTGGTGATTGTGACACACATACTGTATATTTTACATTTAAATATGTGTGTACAAATATTACATTTTTTTACTATTAGTATAACTATATGCAGTTAAAAAAAATATTTTGGCTTTATTTGTCTATTTTAAGCTTATTCTCATACAAGTCACTATTCTCAAATATAAATATTATAACTAATATATATGTACATTTACATTACAGATATAAATACATGTGTACAGGTTTTTACTTGCAAATTTTTTTTTATATTATTTTATTATTCATCCATTAATTTTCTTAATGTTCCTTTAGTTCCTTTAATTATCTGGGGTCGCCCCAGCGGAATGAACCACCAACTTATGTTTTTCGTATCATATGTTTTACACAGAGGATGCCCTTCCAGCTGCAACCCATCACTGGGAAACATCCATACACACTCATTCACACACATACGGACTATGAGCTTACCCAGTTGACCTATACCACATGTCTTTGGACTGTGTGGGAAACCGGAGCACCCGAAGGAAGCCCACGCAAACATGGGGAGAACATGCAAACTCTACACAGAAACGCCAACTGACCTAGCCGAGGCTCGACCTTCTTGCTGTAAGGCGACAGCACTACTTACTGCGACACTGCCTCATCACGATAACTTAAAATAGATTAAAATTCAATAAAATAGAAAAGAATTTGAATCATAAAAAGGGTAAATGGAATTCATATATCTTAATTCAAGTCATTTTTGGAGATGCAAATTCACAAGCAGCTTCCGATCCTGTCTCCTCTCCTTTTCAGAGCATCCATAAAAGTTCCAAAGTCTCTAAATCTATTCAAACTCTTAAATACATACCTTCACATGGAGAGCATTGGACAGATTTCTGAAAGACTCAGTGACAGACGAGTCTACATTGATCTGGTGGGCCAGGCTGAACACACCAACTGCCTTACACCTGCAGCTTTTCCACATTGGACATCCAGCATTCTCCAGCCTCTGGTGCCTAGACGGCAGCTCTGCATAAGAATTTGCCCAGACGAGAAATGGTCGTGCATAACTGCGTCTGGGTTCTCTCAAGGTTTTTTCCCTTACTTTCGTCAATTGGTGAAGTTTTGTTCCTCACCACTGTTGCCACTGGCTTGTTTGGTTTGGGACTTGTGGAGCTGTGCATTAATGGATTTGCTCTTTAATGTTTGGACTTTCAGCAGTGAAAAACCACACTGAGCTGAACTATTCTGAACTTCTACTCTGAAAACTGGACTGAAACAGTTTTAATTTCAATCGACTATATATTATATGTTAAGATGCTTTGACGCAATTTACAATGTTAAAAGCACTACAGAAATAAAGATGAATTGAATTGAATAACTAGCTTAAACAAACCATGCAAATAACTTCCATCCAAAAATCCATCCCAGATCTGCACAGCCAGAGGAGTCTGCAGTGGCTGATCTCTGAAATCAGGCTGATTGTGAAGCAGTCACTGGACCTGAGCCAGCAGAGCCACATCCACATGCTCTCATGCAGGACACAGAACAACAGCCGCAGTCCAGAAGAAAACTGACGTCACTCCAGCCTCCAGTCTGAGTCTGGAGCTCTCAAACTGTCCTGCTGCATCTGATATGAGGCGACAGCAAAGCCACAGCACGTCTGATGATGGCATTTGTTGTGGAAGACGTCCAAGATTTGCAAGTGCGGCTGCATGACTAACTCTGATGAGAAATATCTGTGGAGGAGCAGAGATGGATGGTGGCGCAGCTCACGGCTCTGCAGGGAGGAACGAACAGATCCAATATGATCTCTCAAACCATCCGCTATTTATCCAGCAGCACATGGTGAAATTCAGAGAGCTTAGGATAAAATGTGGTTATACACTGCAAAAAATGTCTTTCTTACTATGATTTTTTGTCTTGTTTTTGTCTTTTTGAAGCATTTTCTAGACCAGCAACTATATTGTCTTGTTTTAAGAAATAGCATGCCAGTTAAGTAACTTTTTCCTTAAAACAAGCTAAATAATCTGCCAATGGGATAAGCAGAATAATTTAGTTTTTTTTCTCTTTGACATAATTATTATTTCAAGAGTTCCCACTTAGATATGCTTAGCGTTTATAGCAGGTTTGTCATGCTGTCCCGGGAGAGAACCCTGAGCTCGGAGATACTTGAGCCCAAGGCCCCTGCCCGGTCGATAAGCATATAAGGGAATCCGAGATCAGGTAGGTCTCGAGAGCTCCCCCTTACAAAAGGGAGGAAAAAGAGGAGATGGGGTGGAAGGGGGGATTCTTCCAAAATGAAAATAGAGCAGTAGGGAGAAAACGATTCATTTATAGTAAGCTTGGATCACTCTGATCACTTAAGGGAAAACTCACTTAATTTTAACATTATTTCTTAAAACAAGACAATATGTTTAGCTTTTTTTAAGATATTTGGACTAAAAACAAGACAAAAATGAATGTTTTGCAGTATAGCTGTATATCAAGATTCATTTCTTAAGTAAGTTTTGTAATTTATTTATTTAACAAGGGCTTGCACAAAAATGACATGACCTCAAAAAAGGAAAGATGCATTTGCCAGGTTGTAGCAGGATTGCTATTTTCCACCTGCAGTCCCTGAACAGATAAAAAATAAAACAATAATATAAATTAATTAAAAAGTCAGTTTAAAACATACAGGCATAATTACATATAAACTAAAACACTGACAAATCAAACATCTCTCTCAGTGTGTACAAATTTGATTTGACAAAAAAAAAAAAACACCTCCTAGTCAGGTGTGAAAACATCTTATAATTTGATTATTTCTGTTGGGAGAGAATTCTATTTGTGGCTTTATAAATAAAAAAGATTGGAGCAGGAAGATTGTGAATAATTTAAAAAAACAAAACAAATATTGGAATTTTTAATCATAAACATAAATTTTTTTATAAATAACTTATTTTTCATAAATACGTTTTTTTTTAAATATTACAGTGATGGTACAACCGAGGCTTTTTATCAAGAATGTGAAGTGCTTTCTTGTATAATGATTCCAACATTGTTAAAGATGATTTACTTGCCTGAGACCTGCTCGTTGTGTAGAAATATTTTCTTATTTCGATGAAAACTCTGCAGGTGAATTGGATAAAAACATGAACAAAATAAATAAAAATATGATATATAATCAATAAGCAACGAACATATTTTTATGTTTCTTTACCATATTAAAAAAAGTTATTTACTTTATGTCAAAGTCCCTTCAAGACAAAACATTTCACTCTTTGAAATGCCATGGCAGTGTCATACGTTATCATCCTCCGAATAAGGCTTTGCCAGATTGTGCTGGTCTTCAGAAGTAATTCACAATTTAGTCTTGATGGTGAATCTCCTCCAGAAATAAAAGCGACTGTTTACAAGTTTGTGGGAGTTTGAGTAGTTGCTATCATGTGATGTTTGTTTGACAGGATGGACTGTACCTTGCGTTCCTTTCATACAGATTACAAAACCAAAAAAACTTTTGCTTTCAAGTGTAGTTGGTTCATATAAAAGTACAGATCTTCAGCTTTATGTGGATATATTTCTTATGTCTGTGAAGCAACTATTAGCTGAAATTCCAGTGTGTTTGTTGACCACAAAAACTGTTGTGAAAGCAGACATCTGGTCCAAGCTTCTCCTCTATAGAATCGTCAGTCTATATCAATCGATGATTGGCTACTGAACTAGTAGCCGGGGCTTCATTCTCCGTATTCACCGTTCCACTTCTCCCTATTCAAAACTATACGAGTAATATGTCTTGTCTATACCGTAGTCTTTGATTATGTTTCAGACAGTTGACGCAGTTAAGGGCGTACTCACACTATGTGCCTGAACACGTTTACGTCATCGATGATGCGCTGTGGGTAAGAAGTGCTCTCGCTCAGCACAGTAGAGATTGCTTTAGTTATATCGTTTATGTCGTTTGGGATGCGGTGACATAAAGTCAAATATTTCGCCGAATAGATCAGACACTTTTGACGCTCATAAACAACCATAAAGTCCTTGTGCTGCAGGAATTAGGAGGTTTGCTTAAGGTGCAGCTGTTGTGCAGTAAGGGGTTTGCATCTTTAATAATCTACGACAGTTTGCGTTCATTTTTGCAAAGCACTGAGCCCAAATGAACTGTGCTCTGGCACACATCTTCCAACCGGGCCAGGGCCGGCCAACTAAACCACGCCTGAGCCCGATTCAGAGCTCTCACACTTTTCAAACAATCTGGGAAAAGGGCCTGGGCACGGTTCGTATAGCATAGTGTGGGTACGCCCTTAGACATTACTTAATCAGAACATGTCAATTTAAGCTTTTAGTTATCACCATACTTTCCCACTTCAGAATTGTAAGATTACTTTGTGATTAAATTAGTTTGTATATTTTTTATTGAATATTCAAATGAGGCCTTCTTTCATTACTAGCAGAAGTTTTTGAACACTGGATTAAGTCAGGTTTAAAATTCTTGTTTATGAATTTATTTTTTGACATTAGAATGAACGTTTTCTCTTTTATCAGTTCAGAATTCAGAAAATATTATGAACAGCTACAAAAAAAGCTGTTATTAGACTAAAATATTTTTTTTAATCAGGCTAATTATGAAGAAAGCCATCTGTAAGAACCTTCAAATTTCAGATAAGAATAAAATAATAGTACTAAAGCTGGAAACAAACGACTTTTGAATAAACGGCTTTTCAAACTATGTCTAAGTCTGCAGGCACATATTGATGAAGTGTGACAAAAGAAATGCTCAAATGTGTCTCAGATGCTTTCTTTAGCCAAAAAGCCCTGAAGTCTGAAAATTGACAGATGCATGTGGAAAAAGGTGTTATTGCCTGCAGTGTTTGGCCTTAAGTGAATCTATTTTTTGAAGGATGTTTTGTATTGGAAAGGAGGAAGTGATTTTCTTTTGGCACATGTGCTGACTCCACACCTGCTGCGCCGCAGTGCTGTCAGATGAGCTTTGATGGTGGGTGTGGTTTTTCCTGCAGGCAATTTGTGTTTAATGACCCGAACAGCTAAAGAGCAGGTAGATGACGTGATCTATCAGGCTGATGACAGTCTTCAGTACTGCCACCTGTGCCCACATTCATTCTCCCTGCAGGTGTTTCACTGGACCCCACAAAAACTCAATCAATGCTAGTGTTTCCCCAGGAAATCCCTGTTTACATAGCACAAACCTTCGCTTAATGTTCGTTTTCATCTCTAGGAAAAATAACTACATGCCCCCAAACAAGACCAATTCTCCTGAGGAATACAGCTGTTAGAATAAGACTTTTATATTGAGATTTATAAAATTCCATTGGTAGTATACATTTACATTTGTGCTGTCGAGATTATTTGTATCCAAAATAATAGCTTGACGACGCTGTGGTGCAGTAGGTAGTGCTGTCACCTCACAGCAAGAAGGTCGCTGGTTTGAGCCTCGGCTGGGTCAGATAGTGTTTCTGTGTGGAGTTTGCATGTTCTCCCTGTGTTTACGTGGATTTCCTCCGGGTGCTCCGGTTTCCCTCACAATCTAAAGACATGTGGTATAGGTAAATTGGGTTGGCTAAATTGTCTCTAGTGAATGAGTGTGTATGGATGTTTCCCAGAGATGGGTTGCAGCTGGAAGGGTATTCGCTGCGTAAAACATTTGGTAGATAAGTTGGCGGTTCGTTCTGCTGTGGCGACCTCAGATTAATAAAGGGACTAAGCCGAAAAGAAAATGACACACGCAATTATATATGTAAATAAACATGTATTTATTTGAATGTAAACATGTCTATATTAAAAATATTTGTTTAAATGTATGGATTAAATATTTATATCTATAAATTATATAAACTTATGTAAATATTTAGGTTTTTTGTTTTTTATATATTTTTTGTTTATACACAGTGACTACACATTCATTATGAAAATAGAAATGTTCATTTTAGATGTGATTAATCATGATAAATGATTTGATTGCACTTATTTAGAATGGTCCTTCGCCATAACGCGGTCTTGCAGTTTCATGGATTTTGTTCTGTGTGCTGATTAGCGCATTGTGTTCTGTGTCCTCATTTGCTGTATATTATTGTCAATCAATCTCCTTTATGTTGTATCTCCTATACAGTACAGAATGCATTTAGCTTGGCAGATTTACATAAATATTTGAACGCTAGCAGTGTGACTCTGAAGTGCTGGACTATACAGTATGTTTGCAGGTTTTTCTCCCCAACAAACCCCATAATGTCAACGAAACATTCTGCACCCATAGGGCAGAAGAAGATTCTAACTAAACGCACAAAAAGTTGGACTTACCTGCTAAAGAAAGGAAGTTATGCAGGTGTTTAAACAAGGGAGAAAAGTTAAATGTAGAACTGTTAATGCCTATCTGAGAAAATAGTGTAGTGAGGGGTATAAAAGTTTTAAATATCTATAATTGTAATAAATTAAGCAGACTACTTCACGGATTTCGCCTATTGTTTAACTTTCTTAATTAACAAGGGACCATTGTAGATTATATATATATCAATCATCTACGTAAAGAATAAAATACAAATATATCTTTTTAATATATACATTTCTAACTAACTCTTAATTTTTTTTTTTATTAAACATACTTTCAGATTATGTTAATTGTTTTGTAATTTTTTTCGGGTTACAAAATAATAAGTATCTTATTTTAGATTTACAGACGGCAAAAACTAAAATGTCATTCAGTGAAACATTAGTTTACTTTACAATGCTCAGCATATATAAGTACACCCATCACAAATCAATAAAATTCATATTTTTGACAGGAAGCTATACAATATTATATTAGAGCATATACTTTAACTTAGCCAGTACTGAAGCCAAATCTGGCGCTTATCTAACAAAATACAACTCAATTATGCTGAGCACTGTTTGTATCAGAATATCTTGTCAGGCACAATCACAAGAAGAATTTTTTGATGACATTTTAAAATCTCCAAAATACAAATAATTTTCATTTTAATTCTTTACATGTCGCCATTCAAATATTTTAGAATAATTTCAAATATTATAATAAAATAGAGTATTCCTTTAGTGTTAAATGGTTTCCACGGGATTCCTATTGCTTAATTATAATTAGCAATTATTTATTCAAAAGGTGGCACAGTGAATCAGTGGTTAGCACTATCACTTCACAGAAAGAAGGTCATTGGTTCAAGTCGCGGCTGTGAGGACTTTGCATGTTCTCCCCCATGTTGACGCGGGTTTCTTCCGGGAGCTCCAGTTTCCCCCACAGTCCAAAGATGTGCTATAAATTAACTGGGAAAGCTAAATTGTCCGTAGTGTATTAGTGCAAGAGTGTCTGGGTGTTTTCCAGTACTGGGTTGCAGCTGGAATGGCATCTGCTGCATAAAGCATATGCTAGAATAGATGAAGGTTTATTCCACTGTGGCGACCTCTGATGGGTCAGAGAGTAAGCCCAAGGAAAATGGATGAATGAATGATTTATTTCTTCATTTTATATTTATTATTTATATGTAATAAGCACACGTCAGTAATATATTGTTAAATTTTTTAATTCATTTTTTAGGTGCTCTTTATGATAATATAGTAATTTATCTGGAAAACATGGGTAAAAAATAAGTATAAAAATTGCATTTCTGTTTTATATTTTTCAAACCTTTGTGTGTGTGTGTGTGTGTGTGTGTGTGTGTGTATTGAATATAGCTTTCAAAAGTGTTTTCTCTGTCATTGCTTCTGGCTGTGTAGGTTGCACAGCCTTTCTTCTGGGTGGTTTATTGATTGACGGCGTTGAGTACTGATGCTGGAAAATCATAAATCTGTCCTACACATTTCTTTCCTTTCTTCTGCAGTTCACTTATTTTTTTCTTTGTCTTCAGCAGCAGTAGCAGCACTGCAGTGACCATAACATAGAAGAGCTCTGTCTCTCTGAGGACCGTCCCAAGATTCATCATGCCCCATGATCAGTTAAGGAGATCGATTCGCTCGCTTTCTCTCTCTCTCTCACTCCCTCCCTCTCTTTCCTGGAGCATCAAGCCTCTTCATCACTCCTGACTTCTGTGGGATTGTACATTACACTGTGAAGGTTTCCAGGATTGCTGTTTGAGCTTATGGGTTACGAGTGTACATCTGAACATGTGTGTGTGTATGTGCGTTTGACACAGGAAAATGGGCCTGAAATGTAAAAAAAATAGGGCAACCATCAGAAGAGGCTCTGCCCAGAGAGTAGGAGGTGAAGCCAGACACTTCCATTTATGAGAGTGTTTATCTCTCTCCTACACACACACACACACATGCTTTAAAGAACACGATCGCAAACCATTACAGGTAATGTCACCACTTGATCCGGTTCAACCCTCGAAGGCTGCATACGTGCTTTAAGAAAAGCTGTGAGTGTTTGCGTGGCCATTATCACCCACCATTATTGCCTATCCCAAATGTAATTTTCCTTGTGTCTTTAGTTTTCCTCGGACCAGAAGTCAGAGGGGATTCTGTCCATTCAGCCACTGAATGAAGAACAACCGGTGAGACTCGAAAACGAATTACGAGCTCAATCAACTTTACAAAGCAATTACCAAGAGGAGCGTAATCTTCTGTTATGGTATGAAAGTCTAATAGAATGAAATGCATTAGTGATGAATGAAGGGGCATGAACTGATAAAAAGAGCTCATCAGTCTGGAAATGGCCTGTTTTTGCTCCTACGACAAAGAAGTTAGGTGCCTAAATCAAAATCAGAACCAAATATTAACATAAATATTAAGACTGGGCGATATGACACCATCACATATCAAGGTATAAGTCATCTCATACTCTAAATTAAACATGTTTCACAGTATACACTCAAAAAATGATGTTGGCTGTTTGTTCAAACTACTTATGTCAAAATCTTGAGGTTTTTTTGGGACAAGTCAATTGTTTTATGTTCAGTCATCTTACATTTGTAAAAACTAATAAGCTGACTTAATTCCTTTATGTTGCCCCAACATTAAGTGATCGTGTGGAACTCACAGTGTACAATGTAAATAAATGCTGTTACACACAATTCCTTCATGTCCTGACATACATCAGTTAAATGTAACCTATTTTACCCCTTTTTTAAGATTTACGAGAAGTCTTTTGTGTCTCCAGAATGTTTCTGTAAATTTCAAAACACTCATCAGATAATTTATTAGACCTTTCAAATATTGGATTTTCTGTTCTGAACACTATGTAGCTGTTTTTGTGGCCTGTGCCTTTAATGCTAGTTCTCTCCACACACTGTTCCCATGTGCCTGTCAGAGTGGCTGCTTACTGACCTGTGGCTGTGGGGATAGTAGAAGTAAAGATGGTAAAATTGCTGTAATTCAATACAAGCATGCACTGTTTTAAAAATGTTTTAAACTTGTAAAACTGATTCTTAATCACATTTGATGATAATTGATGATCACAGTGAGCTCAACAGATCCTTTAATCCTGGTTGCTTTGCGCTTGTCCTGTCTTGTTAATATGATCATATGTGTTACTACGGAGACATTTAAATACGCAGCTGTCAATCAAATCGGTGGTCAGGGAATTCCTATAGGATATGCATATATGGACCGCACTCCTATGTCATGTTGGGGTGGGCCTCAACATGGGAGGGATTTGGTTTCTATTTTAATGTCAGGAATTTAAAAAAGAGACGTATGTCACCCCAATATGACGGTGGACACTCTATACCTGCACACAGTTCTGTCCAAACAGCTTACAAAAGATGATTTTCATTATAGGTAAACTTTAAATTATTAAGCAATAAAATATAATATTTATAATTATGATATAATATATTATGTTTTTGTTTTTTACAAATTTAAGTGAATTGAATACAAAACAATTAAGTTGTCCTAAAAAAAACCCTCAAGAATGGTTATTTCAACTGATTTTACATAAGTAGTTTGAACAAGCAAAAAAAAAATGTATTGGGTGTTAGCAATTTATATATTGACCACATGTAAAGGAAGGATTATATCTTATTTACATTTTAAAGTCCTAAGAAATGTTCTTGAGAAATGAAAATGATTGATTAAAAATGTTAAAATAAAAACAAGACACTTTCCAAAAGCTACACTGTGAAAATCCTGAGTTCCATACAATTCCTCTAGGCTGTGCCAACACAAATTGATTAAATTAACTCAATCGTTTCTACAAATTCAAGCGGACTGAACATAAAACAGTTACATTGTCCCAAAAAAACATGAGAATTTTGTCTTCAACTTATGTTAAATGAGTAAACAAGCAGCACAATTATTTTTGGAGTGTAATGATTCCAATTCCAATATAAAAATAATAAATTTTAAATAAATATTAACATACTATACAATGATCAAATGTAATGATTGTAATTTCAAGATTGCAACTTACAATGCTCTTAAATGCTGTTATTCATGTTTCTGTTTGCATCCCTGTATTGGCAAATAGTATTGCGCTCATATAAATTATAAAAATGCATTACACTCCAGAATCTCCTGCTTATTCAAACTAATATATTTCAAATGAGCTGAACCAAACCAATTCTTAAGTTTTTTTTTTCTTTTTAGTGGGGATAGCTAAATAGTTTCATGTTAATTTCAATTCAATTTGTAAAAACAATTAGGCTAACATAATCGATTTGTGTTGGGACCTGAAAGAATTGTGTGGAACCCAGAATTTTTTACAGTGTACCATAAATAATGTATTTTTTGACACCACAAAAAACAATATTGCATAATATGAAACGATAGAGGTCTTATTTTGTTGATAGGGCATACTATACTGTCACTTCGCACAGTCCTATACTATTTCACTGCATAGATTTTTTTAATGATACTGCGTTTCTTTGTCTCTCTCATATTATGCTCTATGGCTCAAGGAGTCATTTGTGTTTTGTTCACGGCTCAAAATACAGCAGAGCACTGCAGTAATTGCAGCAGGGTCCCAAGACAAAGTTCTTAAGGATGCATATGAAAATATCAACCCATAAAGGAGAATCACACGTGCCCACGCAAAAGGATCTCAGCACACTTTCTCAGAGCTGATTGCACTAGACATTAATGCAAACAAATGGAAAAGGAGAGGACGGAAAAAGGGTTGAATGCTTTGATTAGACACAGTTTCACACCTGCATGAACACTTAGAGAAGGGAATCAATATTACCCTCTGCTCTCCAGGGGAAACAGCGAGAGACTCGTAGAACTAATATTTGCCATAGCGATATCTAACTTTATTAAATTAACTTCACAATGTGTCATGCCGGCTCTGGCTGTGCAGCAAAGATAAATAAAAAAGTCATGTTTTTATGAAGGCTCTTCATTTCTGTTTTGTTCTCTTTGCTCCTCTCTTTGTGAACTTTTTAGTGTAGAATAAAAATATAGCAAATGTCTCTGAGACAGTATATAACAGATTAAAGATCGCAAGATGGCATGCTATAAGGTTAACTTCCTTTTTTATACTATAGATCAGATTTAGTTTTTTAAATGGAACAAGTATTTTAATTACTTGCATGATTTGTTTAAAAGGATTTACCCAAAAGTAAAAACTGACTCACCCTCAAGTGGTTTCAAACCTTTAACGTTTCTTCTGTAAAGACACACCTGGTTGCTGTTTCGAATGTTAACACTTAATTGAATGGGCATTATCAGTGGTTATCAGCTGCTAGATGTAGGCTCAGAAGGCTGTTATCATCCATCCACATAGTTAACCAGCTATACTAAAAGAGAAAACTCTAGATCCAGATCTGTTTTTACATCGCTGTGATGGTTGGCTTTAGGGTTGGGGTAGGGGTAGAGTTGAATAAAATGCAATATAAATAATTCTCGCGGTTAATCAGCTATACTAATAGAGAAGACTCCAGATCCAGCTCTGTTTTACTGTGATGGCTGCGTTTAGGGTAGACATTAATAAAACACAATTAATGGAAAGTTTAATTAATAATATAAATCATTCTTGTTAACTTTTGGCCGCAGCTGTATGTGATCTATAGCTGATTAATCATGCGCATGACTGATAACAGCCTTCTGAGCCTAACAGTAGGTGCAGAAGAACCATATTGGCCCATATCTATCAGCTGATAACCACTGAGAATGGTCATTCAATGACGGCTGAAAGACATCTATTGTGGCATCCATAGTAGTAAAGGAAACTATGGAAGTCATCATTGGTTATCCATTTGTAAAATTGGGAACTAAAACAACTGTACAGAACCAAATGAATTTAGTGTTGGGGAAAGTTATTGAAAATAATGCAATTCAATATTAAGCTACTTCTCAAAAAAGTAACTTGTTTTGTTACTTAGTTACTTTAAAGTAATGTGCTATCTCACTTTTGAGTTACTTTTTCTTATGGCTGTTCATTTTTATTTATCTATTTTTTTAAAGTAAAAATGCTCTGGGATTTAACAACTTTCTGCATAAGCTTCACTTTCCTTTATCTTTAAAATAACACATAAAAAAACTGTAAAGTACACTGTAAACGATTTCTGTTGTTTTCACGGTATTATACTGCATTTCTCAACAGTTGTTTACTGTATAAGCTGTGCACAGTGTGTTACTGTATATATTGCTGTTTTCACAGCATGATGATGTATTCTCAACATTTCCATACTGTGAACATGATTAACAGTATGCTACTGCAGATTTTACAATGAATTTTGGGAAAAAATCAGTTACTGTGAATCTAAATACAGTACTGCAAATGACCATGAAAAACTCTACACACACTTTATATTATTATTATTATGTTTATTTTATTTTTTGACAAAGTATTTTGTGAAGAAAAATAAAATAACCAGTTTCTTCAGACTGTTCAGTGCATAAAACTGTCCCCTGGTTTTCCATATTTGGGTGTACTGCAACTTAATTTTATAAGGTTAACATGAAAATATTAAATCATTTTTAATCAACATAACTTTGTGCTTAACCAAAACGTAAACTGGAACAAAAGTAATTGATTCATGAAACCAAAGTCAGCTTAAATTTCATAATGACCAGCCTGCTTTAGACGGATTCATGAGGTTAGGGCACTCGTCATCACCATGGAGGTCACATATCTCCGCATTTTCAAAACAATATTTTAAAATACCCACCATCTCTATAAATAAACCACAGACTTGAGTTTACAACAACTACATTCCCGCATGAAAAACGGTTAAAACTAAATTTCATAACACATTCATTATAGAGCCATCTAAGACCGGGGCAAGTCTCACATGTCTAGCCGATTATAACCTCGTTTCGCCGGATACATGAGTGATGATGGACACCCTGGAGGTCAGAATCTCCGCTATCGGCAAAGCACGCTTAAAATTTACACATGATATCTATAAATAAACCACAGATTTGAGTTTGTAAGAACTACATTCTCGCATGAAACACTGTTGAAATTTCATTTCGTGACATATTAAACGCAATATTTATAATATTAGCTGGGCTTTCTCATCCGCCATTACCATTTGCTTGTTGATGTGAAATGAATTCTGGGAGAAAAAAAATATTTATATATAATTCTCAAAACACTTCAAACGAACTTTATTCTTATTGTCAATGTCAGATATATGTAATAATTTCGCTGGTAAAGTGAATAAAAAACAATGTTACTATATTGTAATCAATATCACGTTTGCACTGGTTCGGTTCAGCACTCGAGCAACTCTGAATCGTATTGAACCGAATTGAACCGTTTGCTTGGGAATTATTTGATCACACGTGTTCACAAGCACATTCAGCAATATGCAATTAGTGTATAATTAGTGTATAAATGCGTGTGGCCAAGCAGTATAACGAAATAGTAATGAATCATATACAAAAAGGAATCGGTTTTAGGCGGATTCGATTCTTTACTGTTCACTAAGGAGCCGATTCATAGAACCGAACGGACACGACTCGACATGCAGGCAACGGCTCTCCTAATTTGAAATTCACCTGTCGTCTTTCATCCAGCGAATTCATCTTCGGTAAGTGTTTTAAAGTCAAATTCTGTCCGTTAAAGGATTGTTTTATAAGTATTTATGTGTATTGTGTGTGTAATTTAAAATAATTAACCAAGTGACATTAGTTGTAGGTTCTTATGTTATGTCACGCTATCCGTTAACAAACGGTATTTTAAACAAGAAATAACAGACGCCAGGCGGTCATTGTAGTGTTTGCGAGGTATTAGATACAGTGAGTTTATCTTGAGTGAGTTTTTGACCATACGTTAAGTTACCTGAAAATAAAAACATAACTTTAACTTATTGTAACTGCATTAATGAATTCTCTATTTCAGCACAACACTGAGATGAAGGCGAAGTCACCATGAAAAGTTAAACGTTTACCGTTAAGGTAAGCTCTGGTCTTCACATAGTCATTTTGACTAAGCTATCATTATGGTAAAATTTTTCAACTGTAAGTTAGTTATTTAAACTAAACTCATAATGAAATGAGTCTTAACTGTTTTATTAAATGGAGCTGAAAATTAAATGCAGTTGAATTATTTTAAGCTAACGTTAATATTAACAAAATACATATTAATTGTCTATTTCTCAATAATGTTAATGAGCTTGATGTATAGTGTGTCATTAATTGTACATTTAATTTTTGGTGTTCAGGTGTACCTGAGGTGAGTGTACGTTCTGAGTACACAGATATAAGCCAAAGTCATTATCACTATATATATATATATATATATATATATATATATATATATATATATATATATATATATATATCCATCCTATTCTAAGTGAAATTGATGGGGTCAGGGAATGATTTGTGTACAAATGTATTTTAACCCCATACAGATTGGTATGGTTGTACCATAGATTTAGATTAATGTTAAGTCTTATTTTACTCTTATTATATTTATCTGTTTTTCAGCTACAGTAATTGATGTTGAAAAAACTGATGCAACCAATCACTCCTCACTTGATTATTCAAGGTAATGTTGATGTCTTCCTCATTTTGATTAGATTTTTAAATGTCAAGTTGTTCACAGATTTGTTGTGAGGAGTTTCATGTACAACCTCTTTTTCTTCTTCCAGCAGTTCCTAAGATAAAAAAATCTGGTGTTAAAACAGCCACAGCTATGCTATTTGCCTACACAGTGCTGAGTAAATATTAGACAAACGTTTTTTTCTATAACTGTTGTCTTTGTGTTTATTAGCAATTTTACTGGGCGTATGTGTTTTTTTTTTTTTCAAACAGCCTGGAAACTGTAAGTTTAGTTCAATATGTTATTTTATGCTATTCATTTTTGTGTTAACATGGATTGCATGTTGAAGCTATCGTTTTATAGTGGGAAAATGTAAAACAGAATCACTGAATACAATGGCATAATGATTCTGCTTGTTCAAAGAAGGTACTTGATTTAGTTTTCCTCAAGCGACACATCAGTTTTTATGACTATTGCTTGACACTTGAATTGAAGGGACAGTTCACCCCAAAATGAAAATAATAGCATCTTTGGCATCCTCCACTTGTTTCAAAATAGTTATACATTTAATTTGTTCCGTTGAACACAAACTCGTATTTTTTAAAGAAATTTGGTTCAAATATGGATGTCAATAGTTACTGGTTACTAACATTCTTCAAAATATCTGCTTTAGTGTTCAACAGAAATTTAAATGATTTAAAACACGTGGAGTAATGGTGGCAAAAAAGTAAACTATCCTTTTAAATATTTTATTCTGAGACTTATTCATATATGTCTTGTCTTTTGCCATATTGTCTTTCTAGCTCAGATTGTGATGAACCTGGAATGTGACACCAGTTAGTCTTAAGACAAGAACCGAATAAAGCACAGATGTGGAGGGATTTGCAGCCAAACTTACTGGAGGGAAGGAACCTTTAGGTAAAAGCACCTGCTTTATTTAGATCTGAAGTATTTTATTTGACTTAGAGATTTATTGTTTTAATTCTAATTTAAAGCAAACAAGGTTGAGCACCCCTGGTCTAAAAGCTCAAAAATGCTGTTTCCGTGATAAGGTTAAATGTAGTTCAGAAATAGATTCATTAGGATCAATGCTTAAAGTAAACATTTTCTTCTCTCTGTAGACCAAACATGTTTACTATTCCTCACATTTTAATAAATTGTTTCTGTTTTTGTTTCTTACAGTGTGGGTGAACATACTACCTGGATGTCCAACAAAGGCTGCACAAGAGCTCATTTGATAGCACATATTCTGTCCTGTCTACATCTCTGATGACCTGGAAGTGCTTCGACATCAGTGAGTAATACATCTTTATATTGTCATGCATACAGGATTTCTGTAAGCTTAGCTTTAATGTTAGTTTCTAATCAGCAGTGACTGTTTTAAAAAATTAAGTATTTAAATTATTCTCAACGTTTTACTGATGCTGTGCACAGTAACGTTATGATGATTTAGTTTGAGGAAATGTTACTAGAGGGTTTGTATAAAAAATAAATAAATAAATAAATTGTATGAAATGACTCGATAAAATGTTTATTTGTCTCACTGACATGCCATCACTGCTGCATATTAAAATACAGTAATACGAATTGACAGCAGAATATTACCACAAACATTTCATGAAGTAGGCTAGACTGCTCTTTAGTTCTCTGCTCAACTTTAACACATTTCCTCGTGTCGCTGAGCCTCTCTGCAGATTTTGCCAAAAATGAATGCTTAGTGATTACTTTGTTTTATGCAAACCAAATATCAGTAACTCATCATTAGCATTATTTTAAAAAATCACCCACGGCTTTCATGTTCTCTAACGCAATCTTATCTGTAAGTTAGAAGTGGATTTATACGTGTTAAAAGCCTAAAAGTATTTAATTAACATTAGTCACATTAAATTAGATTATTTTTATTTATTTAATTTTAAATATGTAGCCTCTTATAGTGAGAATGAACTGTGTTTACCCCTCTTAAATCCATGGAAGCACTAGTAGTGTGATCATGGAATCAGATATTCGAGCTATACAGAGTCGGACATTAAGTTAAGATGAGACTTTATTTTTTACACACCTGTGTGGACACCTGACTAGCGATCTTCAAGAACAATGCCCGCTGATCTTTTCCCCATTAACGTTAGTGTAATTGTTAATTGACAACAAACTGTATTTCACCAACAAAAACAATTAAAAAAACTGTTATATATATTATAACTGTTATATATATATATATATATATATATATATATATATATATATATATATATATATATATATATATATATATATATTTATATATAAAAACAGTGCAGTGTTTCGTTTCTGAATGAATTAAATGGTTTGAGGGATGATTAGTTTTTACTCCAGTGATTAATTTTGCTTGTCATTTTTGCAGGATCATCAGAAGTGCTGCTGCCCTTTTTCACTGTCCCTTTCCACATCATTTGGCCTTCATCATGTCTTGTAGCAGTATTTTCACCTGTTTTTAAAATTGTAATAATTTTTGATGCATTAATTGTTGACTGGTTTTAATGATCAATTGTTTATTAGTGTTCTGTTGCTCTGTTATATTGAATTACTGCTACTGTTTTAGCATGGTTTACACAATAAACCTTTATTGTGAAGTTAAAGTTTCAGTTTCTTTATTTTTCTTGTATTTCTTGAACAGTTAAAATAACACTTGTGCACTTTTTTAACATTTTTACCCATTATAAAGTAGCACTATTAAATAAAATAAAATAACATTTAATAACTGTAAAATACTATACAGTAATAATGAAAGTAACGTTAAAATACCGTAGTTCTTCATGGTAAAAATGTACAATAAAATACTGTTTTCAGTTTTGCAGTATGTGTATCACTACTGTAATTGGTGTTACAGTAAAAATCAACAACAGTAAAATGATGTATTACATTTTACAGTAAATGTAATACTAATGTAATTAGTATTACAGTAATGTTACTGTTTTATGAAATACAGCAGCTACTGGATAATTGTTGCCAGTAACTTACTGTTAATTTAACAAGAAATCGTTTACAGTGTAGGATTATGCTGAGAACTTTTTGACTACGGAGTTAAACATGCCATACTGTATTTACAGATTATTGAAAGTTTAAGCAATGTGTTTGCTACCTTTAAAATTATTGTCTTGTTAGTTCTGTAAAAGCACTGTATATTGAAGGTTCAAGAAACCTTCAAGAATTTATGTATGTTAAGCATAAATTAAGACAACGTTAGCACGTCAGCTTTAATTGTGGGAAAAACTGGATCATTTTTAGCTTTTGTCAGCAAGATTCTATTTTCCTTGGGGCGGGATAAAAATTTGTGACATAGAAATACCTGTCTAGTGATGATGCTTCGGTTTCTCATATATATTCATAGCGAAGTTTTCTTATCCTATGAGAAAACCCTGCGTCTTAATTATTAAAGAAAGCATGTGCTTACCAAAGGCACGGCAGACATGCCAAGCTGTGAGACCTGGTGACTGGGTGAAGTATTTAGCGTTCATGAAGGGTCGCACTGTATGTGTTTTTTTCCATGATCCATTTTGTTTTGTTGCATGTCTTTCCCCGCAATGCTGTCAGGGCCGATACAGCAAAGCCATTTGTGTGCAGCAAGGATTTTTGTCGGGAGAGCTGTAAGAATCTTTGCCTTTTATCAGTTAAGTTCGTTATCATTCAGACACATCTGTGCTGCTGTGTTCGTCTATATTTAAATTTCTCTGGATTAACGGCAGAGTTGATGGTTGAAATAGACAGGGCAAGAGACCACTGTGTCTGCATTCAGATCCAGGATTCAGGAGAGAAGTTCTCCTCATTTATAGTGTTTATATAAACATGATTTTTTTAATGATATAACAAATTGTGGTTGTGAGTATATGAAATTACGAAAAACAAGTAGCAGGGCATTAAATTACTTACTATTTATTTCTTTGCATTTTAACTTTGTAAACTATAAAATCATGGGTCTCCTCATGGTTTGTTTCATTTTGTGAGCCAACTGACAACAGTTGTTGCCTTCCCTCTGTTTCCCCTGCTCTCACGGCCACTCCTCCTTCTGCTTGCAGTGCTCCACACACACACAATAATAAATTTTTTTAATAAATTCTGAGGTTGAACTGAAATATGGGGGAGTGGGGTTTCATGGCCCTTTGAGATAATCCCCTTTTTAAATGCATTATCTGGCTGAGTGCGTGATTCAACGTGACTTTGTTCATTTTAATTTAGCAGTTTAATTTTTAAAAGTGAATTAACAAAACTAAAAAGTAACATGAATTTAATTTTTACTCAAATATTAATACTTATTTTTAAAGTAATGCTTTTCTAAAGTAACTAATTAAAAGTAATTAGTATTATTATAACATAACTTGCATTACTTGCAATGCATTACCCCCCATGTTGAATAAAAGTGTGCATATCATTGGAAAACACAGTGAAAGGATATTTCAACCAAAAATGACAAATAACTCACCATTTACTTAACCTTGTGTGGTTTCAAACTATTGTTTTTGTTTTACTCTAGTGAACTCAAAAGAAGATTTTTAAGAAGAAAGCTAAAACCCTGTAACCATTAGGGAAAACAAATACTATGGACATCAATGGTTACATGTTTCCAGCTTCAAAATGTTTACCTTTGTGTTCAACAGAAGAAAGAAAATCAAAGTGGATTGGAACAAGTAAAGGATGAGTAAATAATGATTGAATTTTCATTTTTGGGTGAATTATCCTTTTAAGTGTAAACATCTCACATCATGTGTTGTTCATAAGTGTCTAACAATGATCATTTCAAAGCCTTTAATCTGAATGATTATGTTGTTTAAACATAAGGTGTGGTCTAATAATTTTAATTCTCATCAAGCAAACTGTAACACAATAAGCTAACAATGCTTGTTTTTGTCATAATGAGAGGTGTATGAATGAAAGTGTATCATTAGTAATGTTTTTCACCCTCACAGGTTTCTGGTATTTGAGTGAGTGTGTTCGGCTTGTTCAGCTCCGCTATCTGTGATCTTTGTGCTCCACTGGTCTCTCTAATGAGCAGCAGAACAGAGGAGGAGAAAACTGACCCAGGTTTGTAAAATGAATGGATAATGCTTTCACATATAGCTCTGCTTGCCTCTTTAAACTCAGTTCATTATTTTTGTGTTTGGTATTTTTTCACTATTATTTATTAAGCATGTTTCAGAGGTAATCAAGGCAAGTTTATTTGTATAGCACATATGGAAGAATTTGAGTACCTAATATCATTTTACAATGTAATATGCAAAATGGCGTTGCCATATGTTAAATAGTAATATATTTCTGTATTTCAGTTTGCATTTTCCAAGACGTGCAACGTTTGGTGCAAAATTAAAATTAAATGAAGCACATTAATAAGCATATATATAATGCATAAATAAGCACAAATAATCACAAATGTATACCTTAAGAGATAATAACTACAAAGAATTAAAATATGTGTTAAAACTTTAGGTGCTCATATATTCCTTTTTTTCTAGATTAATTTGACTAATCTTGGAATTAATCTAGATTAAAATGGCTCACTTGAATTCTGCCGAAGGCATTCAAAATATGTGTGCTACCCAAATAATGACTAAATATAAGTCTTTGAGAACGGGTTTCTCAAGCCAGGTATCGCATTAGACCAGGGGCTCATCTCCGGTTTCTAAAATGACCTGACACACACCTCTCAAAAAATGTAACTACACGTCAAAACGATGCATAGCGCAAGCTCTGTGATTGGTCGGCTTGGTATCACTGATGAGTGTTGGTGGGACCAAGAGCCGCGTGAACCCGTTGAAGCGAGTGTTTACAAGTGTCGAGTCCCGTGAAGAAGCTCCAGATGGAAACTTTTATTTTGTGTTTACCTTATAATTAAAGTTGTTGCACTTCTGCCAGTTCCCGCCTTAAAATGAGCGAGTTTGAGCTACTTCTATAATAGGATAGCGTTAAGAAAAAACAATACAACAGTGAATAAACTCGACACAGAAGAACATAAACACCTACTGCCAGCTAGCGTTTCAGAAGGGTTATTGCAGAGCAACAAAAACAGCACCCAAAAGTATAAATGCATGACAACGCGCAAGGCATGTGCCGTGGGTCACGCCGATCACTCGACGCAGAAGAGAGTTGCAGAGAGCTAACTGCCAACGTGTAAATGTGTGTTGGATAATTACTCATCCCTACAGTGAAATACTAAATAATAATAATAATATTTTTTAAATCAATAATATTTTTATTATATTTTGCCATTTAAATGTAACATGTAATTGAATTTTTTCTTACAAGAAATAATACACACACACAGACACACATATATATATATATATATATATATATATATATATATATATATATATACATATACATCATGAACATTTATATAATTACAAGTTCACATATTATCAAAACCCATTTATGTTTCAATTATTTATTTTTATATTCTTTTACAAATAAACAACTTAAAAACATTTTTAAGCTATTTTTTTAAATGATTAATAATTAAATTATTTTATTTTATTTTTTTTGCACTGCAGCAACCATACCTATTTTAGTGTCTAGACTGCGTGTGTGTTTAAGTTAGTTTTGATTAGTCATCCTGTCAGTATGGATTTGTGCACCATGTGATCAGCAGGGCATCAACCGGCCAGTTTGCTTGTCTTAACCCTGACTAACGTCTTTGTTCTGTGAGGTCATGAAATCTCGATCCAGCAGTGGTTCTGTCACCCTCAGTGAAGCTCATGTGCACTTTATGAGGCCTGTAACACAAGATCTGACATCCAGGCCCTCAAAGCACTTGGTACTATGAAGATTAACACTCGGTTATTTCAGGACAGATCTTTCCACAGGGTATCTGATGTGAGTCACACAAGTGTGTTATAAGATGAAGACACAGCGCTTTAGGATGGAAGTACAAAATCTCTCTCAGACGCAAACATGTTTAGATGCATGTGTGGGTTTGCGAAGTAATGTAGCCCTCAAACGGCCCCTATAGCCATACATGATAATTCTTCAGGAGGTGACAAACCTCTTCTGTTTTTTTTTCTTCCATGGTTATGTGTATTTCATGTCTCATGTCTGAGTGTTTCACAAATGGAAAGCATGCCCCAGAAAATCAATAAAAAAAATGGATAATATATATACCAGAAAAATTACCAGTGCATTTCAGCAATATACTCAGGTTTTTTTGTTTTGCTGGTTTTTGTAACTACTTATTTAAAATATGCCCAAAAAACACAATTATTGAGCTGTTTTGGGACAGCTCAAATATTGTCTGTTCAGTCAACTTACATTTGTAAAAAAAAAAAAAAAAACTTAAGGTAACTTCATTGATATGCTTTGGCAGGACATAGGGATTGTGCGGAAGCCATCTTCTTTTTTTTTTTTACAATGTATGCAAATAAGGCACTTGAGTACAAGTACAGATACCATAATAAATTTTTTTCTATTATAAGTAAAAGTCCTCCTTTTTTATATTACTCTTCAGTTGAATCAGTGAATTATTTACTGGAGACCATCTCTAAATAGATCATTTGAATCAGTCAGTTGTTTATAGGACATTTACTCTGAAGAGATCATTTCAATAAGTGAATGATTGTTATGGTTGGTTGCAAGAAAGCAGACCCAGTTGCAGTAATGAATGCATACAAAAGGTGTTTATTGACAGAATTGGACACAAGTAGACAGTCAAGGGGATGACAATGTCCAAACAGTAGGGGCAATAACACAGGTAAGCCAGTGGTAGGGACAAGATGGCACTAAAATGAACAGTCAGCCAGGAGTAGGAGCAAAAGTGGTCAAAACCAGAGCCTGGAGAAAGCATGTAAACTCCAAACTGCCAGGCCAGGGAAGTCAGGACACAGGATAGGACTGGAAACGTATGTGACACAAGACACAAAAGAAAATGAAGTCCAATATAAATCCTAATAGAAAGAGAACAAGACTGACTTCAGTAATCAGATAAAACAGAAACCAAAATAAAGACTTCTAGAATCTTATAGAGATAAATAAAACAATCAAAAAGACAATTAATAATCAACTAAGACAAGACTGGGACTGAAAGAAAAATAGAACAAAAATGATTTTAATGACAAAAGCAAGACAAAGATTAGAACACAATATTAAGTAAACAATAAGAACAAACAAAAGAAAGTTGTAGCTACAAACAAACAATAAATAGATAGGAGAACAAGCAAGACAAAAGTGTACATGGAACAAAGACAAGCGCAGACTGAACAAAGTAAACCAACAAAGAAATAAGAACACACTGCACAATATAAAGAACAAAGCACACGAGAGACCGGTGAAAACAATCAAGATTACAAGTGAAAACTAGCGGGAAAGACAAGAGGAGCATATGGCCAACACAAATTAAGGCAAAGCAATGTAAACAAGCGCAGGACAAACAGGAACATTAAACAGTGACAGGACAGACAAGACTGTCAGGTCAGGACCATGACAATGATTTACTGTAGATGTAAGTACTACCTTGTGCTTTCCTACTACAGTATATACTAAAAACTGTATGCCAGCTGAGTTGTATGTCCGAATTCATAAAATTCTAAAAACGGTATGTGAGAAGTACCTGGATGACCTACTACTTCCAGCAAGATTCTGAAGTGCACATTGGATGGATGCTACACTAACCCATGATGCAACACGAGAAAATCCATGAATGGGAGTGAAACAACGCAACTGGCTTGGGTAGGTTAAATAATGATGGCAAAATGGTGGATGCAGTATGTCAAAGTTCCATTCATACTGTTCATATTCATACTGTGGTTTAAGTTCAAATGCAGTACCTACTGAGTAGTATGCGATTTTAGTGCAGCCTCACACTTAATAGATAATTTGAATCAGTGAGTTGTTTACTGGAAACTCACACTGAACAGATCAATTGAATCAGTGAGTTGTTTACTGGAAACTCACACTGAACAGATCAATTGAATCAGTGAGTTGTTTACTGGAGAATATCTCTGAACAGATCATTTTAAGCAGTGAGTTGTTTACAGGTGACTCACTATTAACAGATCATTTGAATCAATGAGCTGTTTCTTGGAGACTCAGGCTGTGATCTTCAGCATTTTTGTACCATCGTGTTATGCTCAAGGATGCATGAAAGTTCTCATATGTGTTCTTGATATTGAGGATGCATCGATGCAGACTTTAGCACCAAACTCATTCTAGAAGTCCCAGACGTCATTGCAGCTGAATAAAGGAGGTGGGAAGTGCAGCATTTTATATAGATTTAGTATTATTAAAGTTCGGTGATTTCGCTTATTTATCTCACGAGTTTCCCTAAATGAAACAGTCAATGTAAACGTTACCATGAAAATCTTAATAAAGACAAACACATTAAGGATGTTTATTTGCTGAAATTTGTATTAAAATCTGTTTTATTTGTATTGTGCAACTTAAATTTGTAAGGTTTTTATGCATAGTAAATATTGTGAAAAGGGGGAAAAAAACTATAAATTGCTGTATGAATGTTGTAATGTGTGGGTCTTTTAAAAATGAGTGTAGGTCATGTGACCATCAGGAAGAACCAGGGAAGAACCCAGCATCTCATTTCTGAAAGGACACGTTCTGTGTTCTTGGGGTCTCAAGAGTTCGTTCTTCCGAGGTTACTTTGCAAGAATGGTCTCCACAAGCACGCAAGTCCCTTCTCTGTGTTCTTTGAATTAAGAAACAGTCTCACTCTGAAAATATTAATTTAAATCAGTGAATGATTTCCTGGAGACTCTCTTAAATGAATTATTTGAATAAGTCTGTGGTTAAATCAGTGACAACCAAATTGTGGCCAAAATTGTGCATTGTGAGCCCAACTTTAATGTCCTCAAAGCCTGGCTCACACTGAGGGATTTTTTAAATAGTCCTTTATGATTGTATCTTATCAGACTGTACTTGGATAATCCACATGTCATATTGTAAGATCTCAGTTATATTAATGTCAGACTGTATGACAATCAAGACATGTCAAAATCAAATTTATACTTCAACTGATGACGTAAAACTCCAGGCGAGTCTTCTTGAGTGTGTCTGATTTTGACATATCTTGATATACTTGTACAATCAGAGCAGAGCTTTAGTCAAAATCTGCTGCGTGTGCACACGTGCTTTTGAGTGTGAGTACACAAGGGTGTCTGTATGTGCAATTTTTTTCAGGTTATCTGTGCAACTATATGGGACACAGCTGGCAGAATCTACTACTCTAGCCCCATTTCCTGCATAAAAAAGCTGTTCTGCTGCATCATTAGATGAAATGCAGAACTAACTGCTTTAGCGATATTTTAAGTTGTTTTAGGTGGGGTGTTTTGTGAATGTACAAAGGTAATGATGCTGTATTTACAGATGTAAAATAATAATCAGGAAGATGTTATTTCTTTGTATTGACGTATGTAATGAATGGTGTTTGCAAAAAAATAAAGCAGAGATTTGTCATCAGAAATGGATCAGTTTGAATGCATTGTACATATTATAGCTTACCTGAACTGTGTTGTTTAAAATAATGTGTTTAAAATAAAATAAGTAAATACTATAAATGCTGTAAAGAACAACATATGGTGGTAGTTTTTTATGCTGTTAAAAAAAACAGTAGAGAACAAGCTTAAACCAGAATCACAACTTACAACACATCATTTGGTGTTTTTCAGCATTTCATTTCATTAATTGGGTAATCATCACTATAAAGTGCCTTTTGAGCGTCAGAATTAAAAAAAAAAAAGTTTGAGATTTTTGATTTGTTGTATTAATTAGACCTTAAGCTGTAAGAAATGAATGTTGGTCAAGCTTCAGCACTTTTTTTTTATATAAATAAACTGCAAGCCGACAAACAGTAAACAAAGCTCAAATTGTGTCAACCCTGTCATGGACAAATTCAAAGTAGTATAAGTATATTTTCATTGCAGTTAGATTATAAACTGTATATTTTCAGAAAGGTGATGTGTCCCTTTACCAACATAACTTTTTAGATTATGGAAAAGCCGATCTAATAAAAAGATTTATTTCCTAATAATATAGGCAATCAAAATAAAAGCCTACATCTAAAATATTTTGTCAAACTTTAACACAATATTAACTGTTCCTTATTGGTTGATTAAGAAATCACACAAGATTTTTTTGCTAAGTTTATAAATGATTTGTTTATTTTTATGCAACAGAGGTCATAGAATAAAGGTATTAATAATGCTGTAAATATTTTTCAGTTTCTTGCTCGGATGGATCATTTCGTTTTGTGAGATCTGAATGTATCAGCAGCAGCATCATGTAGCCTATTTATTTGTTTTGCCAGTATTTTGACTCTCAAAGTGGCAGTATAGCTGTTGACTGTTTAGACTTTTGAGCTGTTTATGAATCAGAGGACCTGTATTACCCTTACATCAAGGTTCTACTGAGGAGAATCACCTAGCCTACATACATTTTGTATTGCCCTTATAAACATGTACCATTGTTTCATTGCATAAACGAATTTATTGCTTTTATTTTTTATTATTATTTCTTCTTATTTTTTTATTATTATTTCTTCTTATTATTTTATTTTATTATTTTAAACTAACTATTTACCACACATTAAATAAAGGTGATACCTACATGGTAGCATATTATAAGTTATACAAATGGTAATCTATACACCAAAACCATGTTTTTTTTCTGCAACATGAATTAAAAGCTCCACACCATGGCCGTAAAAAGGCCTCTTCCATTGTAGGCAACGAACCGATTCAAAAGATTCGTTTGCTAACCAGATTGGTTCGCTTTGCTAGCAGCTGTTTTCGAGTAACACAAAATCATTGAATCAAAAAGGTGTCGTGAGTTTTAAGAGCGTCGTGACCGCTAAGTTCGTGTTTCAATCTTGTTTACCTGGACTTTGAAGATTTGACTGGCGAGAAGCAAGAACAAAATTGGTAAGTGAAAGTGACAGTTTAACTGAGTTACAGTTGTTCTCAATTTGGCGGGAGTACGTCGGATTTATGTAAAATTAAACGGTAGTCAGGTATTCTTATACATTTGTATTTAGTTTCTGTCTCTCAGTTGAAAATATTTCCTTACTACGTAGGGTACACGGTACACACACACAACACCTGAATCAGCTAATCAAGGTAATTTATTTTCGGTTAATTATAGACTCACTAGAAAGCATGTTGGAGCTACAATCAGCAGGACAGTGGCCATGCAGGAGCTCGTTTGGACATATCTGATGAATGTACGTTACTTTCTCCACATAAATGTACCATATTGCTTTTGTTTGTTTTAATTCCTGCTGCATCCATCATCTTCCAAATAATATATTAAAAATAACGTGAAAATATTCAAACATTTTGTAGTCCAGACGAGTCATGAGTCAAAAAACAGCTGGCTTGAAAGAAAACTAATTTCTAACATGAATGGGCTTTCAACCCCATAACTTCCCTCAAGGGTTTGGGGGTCAGCTTTACCAGATCGATCCTGCACTTTTCTTTTTACACTTCGTAACTTATCGCTTCTACTTTACAGCCAAATTAGTAATTCTTTAAAGTCTTAAAGATAATTGTTCTGCTTGCAGTCATCATTATCATGAGCACCATGAACTAAACACCCATTAGATGTTTGATGCCTTGTTGACTAATCAACATACTGCAGTTTTAATCAACATGCTGACTTGTCGAGCCAGCCATGTAATTGTGGGGCTTACAGTAAGTAAAAAAATAAAATAAAATCTTTATCCAGCTTGAACACACCCTTATGAAAATTAACCAGAATTTGTTAGCGTAAAATTGCAGTAGCCTTGTTTATATGATGGTTTGAATTATATTTTTATAATAACAGTTTTTATACAACCGTTGCCACGGTAAACTGTGGTTTGATTCCATTTTCTTCATTATTTTTATTTTTAAACACTAATTTCAATAAAAATTGCAGCAGGCCTATTTTAATTCTTAAAATATGCATTTAGCAAAATAACATTTGAAGAAATGTGGCAATAGCTTAAATCAGCTTCAGTTAGTTTTTTGCTTAGTCAATAAAAAAAATAATTTGTTTTAATATTCCTAGTTTTTAGTCACTTTATGTTATATAAAGTATAACTAAATGAAAATTACAAAATTTTAATAAAATTCTTAATACTTGCTTAAATTTGGGTCTGATAAACTTTTCATGGTGGTTTTTTTTTTTTGCCTTTTTTTGCGCCACTTTACACCTGTCTAACTGCTTGTTAACACTAATTTCTAATCAGCCAATCACATGGCAGCAATCCCATACGTTTGGTCACGTAGACATGATTAAGACTTCTGCTGCAGGTAAAACAGAGCATCAGCTAAGAGCAGGAAACTGTGGCTACTATTACCGGGGCTCACCAAAATTCGACAAAGATTGGAAAAACATGACCTGTGTCTCGATTTCTGCTGCGACATTCGGATGGTAGGGTCAGAATTTGGCATTAACAACATGAAAGCGTTGATCCATCCTGCCTTGTATCTATGATTCAGGCTGATGGTGTAGGGGATATTTTCTTGTCACACTTTGGGCCCATTAGTACCAATTGAGCATCATGTCAACTCCACAGCCTACCCAAGTATTATTGCTGACCATGTCCATCCCTTTATGACCACAGTGTATCCATCTTCTGATTGCTACTTCCAGCAGGATAATGTGCCATGTCATAAAGCACGATTCATTCTAGACTGGTTTCTTGAACATGACAATAAGTACAGTGTACTCAAATGGCCTCCACAGTCACCCGATCATAATCCAATAGAGCACCTTTTGGATATGGGATGTGTCATGGATGTGCAGCCAAAAAATCTGCAGCAACTCTGCTATCATTTAAATATAGACCAAATTCTCTGCGGAATATTTCCTGTACCTTCTTAAATCTATGCCACAAAGGATTATGGCAGTTCTGAATGCAAAAGGGGGTCCTACCTGGTACAAGTAAGATGTACCTAATAAAGTGGCCAGTGAGATGTGTAGACGTAGTGTAGATGCTGTTGATACGGCGGTATTGTACTTTTCAATGCAACTGTACTTAAATTTATGTGTTAGAACCACATCATGAGATCATATTTGATATGCTCATTGTTTCTGGAATCCTTAATGTTTATCTAGTTTTGAAATAAGTCTCTTTATATTGACCTACACTGAAGTTGCAACCTTTGTGCTTTCAAAGACACAACCTAATTTTCTATCTTTTATGTACTTAATACAGTTCTCTAGAGTACTCTGGTTGAAAGGATTCGCTCAAGGACATTTGACAAAGCATGTTTTCTGTGTCAACCATACAAGGGATTGCTCTTGCAACCTTTGAATCTGTAGTCATGTGTTGAGGTATTCTCAAGTGGTCAGATGTCTTGGCATATGTAGAGCAGTGTGAAGACCTGTCTGAAAGTTCTAGGAAGTGTTTTAAAGGTTTATGTCAAAAGGTTGAGGATAATCTGGAATGGATATTGTACAACGACTTGCTCATTTTCATACAATTGAATTGATTCAACCGCTAAGGTATAAAAAAAGCTAAAATGCACAGAAAAATATCCATATGTTAGATTTGGAAGTCAATTTAGTTGATTTGTGTGAGGAATAGACAGGCATTTAACACAGTAATGTCAGTTTTATTTGTACTGTAAAATTGCTGATGTCCTGATGTACTATCTTTCAAAGCATCTTTACATGAGAAGTTAAAGCTTAAATTGAAAATGTAGGCTAGTTTGTCAATTTGCATTACGCAAGCCAAAATTGAGTTATTTACTCAATTCCCCAACCCAGAGCTCTCAATTATTATAAGGTTTTTTTTTTATTTGATATCATGATGTTACATTTTATTTGATGGTTTAGCAAAATTTGTTGTCCAAGCAAGAAAGAAAGTTGTATATATTTGAAAGGACATAAACATGATTCTTTTGAAATGCTTTTTTTTTGCCTTAGTATTTTCTCTCATGTTTTGTTTAGTTTGTCTAGTCACCATTAAATAAATTTTTAATTTTACTGTATGCAGTTCTCAATATATAACTGATCTCTTCACAGAATTGAACTAAAACTATCTTTGGAGGCATGTAATTTGCTACACTTATGTTTTACAACGTTGTAAAAGACTCATTTCACAACTCCCCTAGAGTTAAACCATTTTATTTTACTATTTTTTTTTTAATCCATTCAGTTGATATCTGGGTCTGATGGGAGCACTTTTAACTCTGCTTAGCATAGATCATTGAATCAGATTAGACCATTAGCATCTTGCTCAAATGACCAAAGAGTTTTGATAATTTTTCTGTTAATCCAACTAATTTTAAGAAATCATGTACTAAGACTAATGGAAAATTAAAAGTTGCTATTTCTATGCCATTATGGTTTGAAAAACTATTCTATAACAATACTATTGTCAGGCGCTTTGTAATATTATAGTATGGAAGCAAAGTTCAGTGATTGTTACACCGGAATGAGAGTATAGTTCCTAGCCATATGCAGACTAGGTCCCAATTCCCAATTCCAACCCCTTAGCCCTTACCCCTACCCCTCGTTTTTTTGCATTCACGTCAAGGGGTAGGGGTGTCCCAATTCTCTTTAGCTTGAAAGTGTAGGGCTAAGGGGAAGGGGTGAATTTTTCAGGACCACACTCGAAACCAAGGTATAAGAAAATTTCCCAGAATACATCAGCCTTAACAGCAGATAGTTACACCCAGAAGTAAGGAGATGCACAAATTAGTATTTTTTTATCATTATTACAATTTTTTTCAACAAAAAAGCAAATATATTCTTTCATTGTTTTAATATATTCATAACTGCGTACATGTTTAACTGTCATGCTTAAAAAAAAAAAAAACGCTAAAATAAAAACCGCTAAATTTTGCGATCTATAATCCCTAATAAAAAATCCTGTACAGAAGTCCCACAACTTCGGACACTCGACGACACTCTAATACCTTGCCAGAAAAGTCTAGTGGCTGGGAATGGGTGTCCGCTATAATGTTAATGTTTTTTTTGGTGTGTTTACGCAGATTAAAATAGCCACTTTGTTAAATGCACAGTATTACGATCTTATTGTCACATTAGATCGTTATAATAACATGATATTTGCCTTCAGTAATTTCCTGAAGATAAATACCAATAAAAAACACAAATAAAATAACTACAGCAGGCACAATCGTCTGATCTCATATGAAGCAAGAGATCGCGATGACATATGATGATGTGTGCAGGTATTGTAGTGCTGTCCCAATTCTTAGGGGTAAATTTTGAAGCCCTTCCCCATTCACCCTCGATTTTAAGGGCCAAGGGGTAGGGGTACAAAAATAGAATTGGGATCGGGCTTAGAAAATAATAGCAACTTTTCTGTCTCAATTCTGACTTAACTGTCTTGATACACAATGTAACTACAGAGTAATCATGGTTTAAATTGGGAAATTATCTAAACTCTGGTCATTTTTGAGCAAGATTCTAGTGGTCTAATCTGATTCAGTGATTAATGCTAAGCTAAGCTAAAAGTGCTCCCTCCTGGCCCAGAGATAAACTGAATAGATTAAAAAAATGGTAAAGCTGAACTGTGTAACTCTAGGGGACTTATAAAATGAGCATATTTAAAGAAAAAAAGTGAAGGGTTTCTTTAACATCCAATTGAGGTGTTTGAGAAATTTGGGGTGGGAAGTTGGCTTCAACAAAGCTTACAACTTAAAGACTTGGAGTATTTAGTATACTTAAGTCTTGGAATTCCTATTCTTTCTCTATCACAATAAAGCTGTTTGGATTAATCTAACATGTCATTGAGTGTGTTTATACTGACACACAGCAGAGTGATTTATTTTATTTTTTTGCTGTACTCTAGTACCCAAAAGGCCTTGGGCTGATTATGCCCTGCCTCCAGGACTTGGCAGCTGGCGCTCTGGTCACCTGACTGACTGCGGGAGTTCAGACGGAAGAATCAGTGCTCATTTGTCCTCTCGTTTAACTCTCTTTTGTGCACAGCTCATGCTCTTTCTCTTGCTCTGTTTTCAGTGGATGCGCTAACACTTTTGTGGGAGGTTGTTGTAATTAGCACTCACAAAGCACTGGAGCGTGTTTGCAAACACACACATAAGCACATATATATAAATATTGTGTGGTCTGATGAACAGGGCAATGGCAGTGACTCGACAGTGAGCACCTGGTTAACAGAAACGTTTTATCACATGAATCGCACATTTGTGCTACAGTAATGCCTTAAAAAATGGAATTTGTTGAGCATGGGGGTGTGCTAATAATTTTGTAGTAATCAGATTTAGGAATCACATCTGGCAGATGGTTAATTGAGAAAAAATAGTTCTTAATTCAGCCTTAAACTGTGACTGCGCTCTGCAATAGAAGATCGAAAATAGTTCATCCAAAAAATAAAAATTTAATTGGGCCATTAAAGGTGTACTGTAGGTGAGAATTTTTTCTTTTTCTTTGGTAGAACAGCAAAAGGGTGGCACAGTGACACAGTGGGTAGCGCTATCGCCTCACCAAGAAGGCTGCTGGTTCGAGCCCCTGGTTCAGTTGGCATTTTTGTGTGGAGTTTGCATGTTCCCCTGTATTTGTGCTACAGTAACACCTAAAAATGGAATTTGTTGAGCATGGCGGTGCTAATAATTTTCTAGTAATCAGTTTTAGGAATCCCATCTGGGTTTCCTCTGGGTGCTCTGGTTACCCCCACAATCCAAAGACATGTGGTATACCGTAGGTGAATTGAATAAACTAAATTGGCCATAGTGCGTGTGCGTGAATGCAGAAGTGAATGGGTGTTTCCTGGTGTTGTGTTGTGGCTGGAAGAGCATCTGCTTCGTAAAACATATGCAGGATAAGTTGGCGGTTCATTCCACTGTGGGGACCCCTGATGAATAAAGGGACTAAGTCGAAAAAAAAATGAATGAATGAGCACATTAAATAAGACTTTAGCTTGGTTATTTGTTTGTCAATCAATGGTCACCCATTTTAAGATTAAAAATAAGCTACAGTGTGTATACAATCAATTCTAAATCAATCTTTATGGCTCTTGATGATACATTGGAGTCTTCATGAAGCTGAATTATCAGTTGGTGCAAGAGATTGAATAAGGTCATTTGCCTTATTTCTGGGCATAGAAGCGTACACTTGGGTGTGAGGGGATAAGAGTGAGAAGGCACGTTTTTGCAAAAATGGTTTTTACCTGTGATTGTGTAAGATGCAGCAAGCGATATAAATTACACTTGCAGGCATGACTTATGCTGATAAATAAACTTGCGTCTTGAGTGTGCACTTACGCTTACATCATTAAGAAACCGGAAGCTCATGCTCACTTCAGTTGTGCCTTTTTGTTTGCCCAGGCTGTGGATTTAAGCTTGTAACATTGTAAATAATGATCATTTTCCTACAGGGACTGATCGTTTCGCTTCAAGAGACATCAGTGCGTCGCCTGGAGCAATGGCTGGCTATTGATTTGAACTTATTTGTATGTGTTTATTTTTATTCTAAAAACAGGCAACCATTGATTGCCTGCCATTTATATGAATTTCCAAGGACCCTAGGTTAAAGGTGCAGTAGGTGATTGTCTTCAGAAACATTTTTTTTTGTGCTGGTTGAAAGTCTCTTCACAGTCCAATAGTAATGATTACAGTAAATGATCTAAATGTGTTTATAGGTATTTTTATATTCTGGGTAAAGCATAAAACTAAAAATGTTCATCCAATTAAATTGAGTCGGACCGTCATTTCCCTTAATTCCGATAAGCAGGTCAGACTGTCTGTCAGCAAATGTAGACTGTAGACTTCTGCGCATCTGTTCACGCAGATCCGCCATTAGCGCGTGCCCGTCTGCATCACAAATGCATGCGCTCTGAGCGAGCTGCGGGCCGCTCTTAGATGCCGAGTCGGAGCCGGAGTCGCCGAATGACAGCCGAGCTCAGGCCGATTACTGTAAAACCAGGCGCGGGTATAACTCGCCCTTAAAGCGGCCGCGCTGTCACGAGATGGACCGGAAGAAATCAAATGCTGAATTGAAACTTTAAAAACCTGAATCGATATTGGAGTTACTTTAGCACGCTGGAGGAAGGACGACACCATGGCTGAAGTATCATTGTTAGACAGGTAATGTTCTGTTTTGAAACTATTTTATGTTAGATTGTGTTGTGTTATGAATGATTTATATGCACAGACGTGTTGTTCAGCCACTGAAATCTCCCGGTGAAAGATTGATGTGATTAATTTCAGTTTCATAAGGTTCTTTGACAGCATCTACAATGTAGATTTATATTTAGTTTAACCACAAAACACCAGTAAAAAAAAAAGCTATTCCGCCCAACCTGCTTTATTGAGCTGAAGTTGCTTTTATATTCACATTGGGTCATTTTTGAACAATCATAGCCTTCCTATACTGTTTACCATGCTACTCTAAATATTCGCTCTGAAATGGCATGTAAGTGTGGCAAAGTATTACATGTAATTCCTGCACGGCGCTGGCACTAACTAACTGGCGAATGACATGAACTAGTGGGTTGTCTGTCAGCTGTTGTGACGTGGTGCGATTTCAGGGGGTGTGGCTTTGAATCACAGTCCCTCCCCGCCGTCCAAAGATGATATGCTAAGCGGTTAGCTTTTTAGCAGATCGCCTACTGCACCTTTAAGGTAAAAATCTCCTAGTAACTCCTAGTTAACTCCATTCAATGCATTTTTCTTCAACACATCCCATAATTTCTAAACTTATTAATCTCTACCAAATGGTTAATATGTTGGTTTATGGTAAAAGTATGGTAATAAATACATATAATAAATTAGAAAATATGAAGTGCAAAACCAATTTATTTTAAAACATTATCAATACAAAACATTTTTTAATACTACATCATCCTTATTTTTTGAAGTATGCTATAAAATATTTCAAATTCTGACTTGACATGTTTTCCTTTTTTTTTCCACAATAAAACCAAAATCAATTGTAATTATGCAACAGAATTGTTTGTTTGATTTTGTAACCCAACAATGCTGTGTGTGTAAACCATTATTTAAAACAGCCATTCTTTAAATGACTTTAACAGTCATTATTTAAAACGGTCAAAATATGGTCAACCATTTGGTAGAGCAGGCATTTAGAGGGTTAATGTTTTACTGAAGAGAAAAAGCCACCTGCATCTTGGATGCCTTTAGTGTAAGTACATTAACAAGAAAATGTCAATTTTGGGTGAACGATCCCTTTTAACGCTTCTGTTCCTGTACAATATTGCTTTGTACCAAAACCGATTCATTGTAAGGATTTTGTTTTATTTATTTATATTATTGATTGTGGTTTGTTCACCATAAAGATTCATTTACTGATTAGTACACTAAACTTTCTGTAGGTTACATGATTACATTAATAGCTCACAGAAAGTGAGAATTAATTATAAGAATTTTGATGGATAAAGCGCTTTTTAATTGCCACTTTGAAATAAAAACGCTCTGTTCCACACAATTCTCTCATGTTGTCCTAACACAAATTAAGTTAACTTAAGCATTTTTTTACAAATGTAAGTGAACTGAACATAAACCAATTAAGTTCTCTGAACAAAAATGCAAGAATTGTGTTTTCAACTCATTTTAATTAAGTTGTTTAAACAAGCCATCTTTTTTTGAGTGACCTTATGTAAAGACTTTGTTTCTGAAAACCTGTACATTTTGTTTTCATGTGGAGGGATGGATATTGTCAGATAATGTATTGCCAGGAAAAACAAAAGTGACATTTCCATCCGCTCCCGAGAGAAACAAATGACACATGAAATGCTTACACTGTTTAAAAAAAATGCAGCAAAAGACATTTTGTACTGTAACGTCAATGTTTCATGCAAAGAAAAACTGTCCTACATTGTCAGGCCTATATAGTCAGTATGGTTGCTCCACATATCTGACCTTGATTAAAATCTTACCTGTCTCTAGCTTTCTAGCAACACTCAGATCTTGATTAGCTTGTGAGTGTGTTTGATTAGGATTAAAGAAAAAATAGCTGCAGTCTTTACAACATTGTCCTCATGCACCTAACAATTAAGCTTTTTTTAAATTTCTTTTCATCCATCAGTATGCAGATAAGCAAAGCTAAATACAGTATTTCCTCAGGAAACACTTTAAAATGCAGTGAAACCGCTCTGCAGCCTAGCATCGCAGCTGCAAGTTTTGCAAAAGTACTTTTCTTGAATAAATTTACAAATCTGGTTTCTTCGTAAAGTGTGTTCAGCAGGAGATTTGAGTCTGACAGCGAACTGATTTAATCAGCATTTGAGAAATGACAACGTTGAGCTAAAAGCTAGATTGAGATTGTTTTGTTGCCGTGGAGATCTGTGGGACCCATGTGTAAACTCTGCGCTCTTTAATCTGTAGCTTTCATAGTTGTAAAAGACAAACCCGCAAAGATCCCGAAGATGTTTAAAGGCTTTATTTTCCAGTTCAAGACATGCAGCTCTTAACTTGTTCGCTGAATCTCAATAGTTCATGACATGGAAAGAGAGAGAGAGACATGAAAGAAAAGGAGTGCTCTGCTTTTTAAGGGTGACCAGATCAATATGGCAGACAAAGCCATCTCTCTTTGAAGAAAGTGTGGAGATGGAGCTGGAAGGTTGGGGGATTGGGGGGTTGAACTAATGAAAGTGTAATGCTCTGCCTGGGGATGAGCAGGGAAAGAGAAGGAGGTGACAGATTGGACTGGTGTCCCAGCTGATGACAGATTCCAATAGATCTACTACCCATCTGAAATTTAAATCTGCTTACTGCTGAGAGCTTGTCAGTCTCCTTGAGCAGAGTAAGTCCTTAACAGCCAATCAGATACGAGGGGAGGGGCAAGAGCTCAGCAATTCATTAGTGGTGCTTGCTGAGATCAGCATAACTATTGTACTGTTGATGATATTTGAGGTTAGGAATTTGCAAGTGATTATGTTACAGTATGTAATCAATAAATCATAGTTATAGCATTTTAAAAATAAAACGGTGTAAAAACATCTTTTTGCAGTTATATAAAAGATAAAAGCTGTAAAAGTCATTTAATATGCAGCAATTACAGTATTACTTTTTTTGTATTTTTAATACATCAGATTGGATATTTCTAATCTGAATTGAGTGAAATTGAATTCCAAAAAAGTAACAAATGTAGTTTGGGAAGATTGTTTAATTAAATGGAAGCGGATCTTTGAGGATTCAGTTGACAGTTAAAAAAAATAATAATAATAATTTTACCTGATGGAAAACAATATTTTACCAGATAAAAGTCTGTAGTTTAACCTTAAGTAGAGAGTTTAAGGGGTAATGAAAGAGTTAAAGATTTATACATTTATTTAATTCATTTTAGATCACTTACATAGTTTACACAATTTTTACATTTAAATAAATTATAGCCTATTTTTCAGTTTTTTGACAATTTTTGTTGTTTCTACAATGGAACCAAATGTCTTGACTTGAGGGAATAAAACCTGTTGTAAAACTACTGTCTGCACAGTTTGCAGCAAAACTGATGTTTGGTTCTTTTTATGATGTATTTAAAAAAAAATACATGAAAGAGAAATCAGTTTGTTCTCATGGTCATTTAAGTGTAATCAAATTAATTGTAGATGGCTTCTAGTGGTTGAGACATTTTTATCTATAAAATTGCATTAATATCACTGTTAAAACATAAGGATGCTTTAATTGATTGGCCTGGAGATCTGTATCTGCCGATAATCACATTTATAACTCTATTGGTACTCGCCAATCTGGCCGATCTCATGAACTGATCGTGAGTATTTAAGAGTTTACACACACCTGGCAGTGCTACAACACTTAAGTAAATAAATGATGCATGGGGGTGTGAGCGATCACTGCGCTTCCAAAACAGCAGCTAATATATAGGCTGCGACCCCTATTTATACAGTTTATTGGCTCAACTTGTGCTAGTGATGATCTCTTTGTTGCGACCATTGTATATTGGTGTTTTGAGCTGTTGTGACATAAGTGGAGCGATCGCCCCTATCTATAGTCTCATCCAACCATATGACCTCTGCTGGAAGATCCGCAATTCATAGTGACAAGAGTGGATGTTGAGCAAGAGAACAGATTGCAAGATGCACATCGATGTTCTAATCAAGCATTATAGTTGATAAGGTAATTGTTTAGAGCAGTAAAGATATCTCGAGTGCAAATCCCGCTCTCTCATAGATGTTTCTAAATTGCGTTGTCAATCCTTTTTCCTCCTATTTTAAATTTTTTTTCATCTATTATTTTCTGTAAAGCTGCTTCTGATCATGACATGTCCACACTAATGGTTATAAGAGATTCTCTTGGGTAACGTGAGATCTCCACTTTAAGATTCATACTTGTAAGGAAAGTGTGCTTTATGCATTATAAAGCTTGAAGCATTAGAATCGATACTCTGTATCGGCAGATCACCTTAAGAGGGACTTGCTCTGTATGGCTGCAGAAACAGTGATCAGAGCATCACTAGTAAAAACTATCTGTCTAAAATTGTGCTACTGTTGATGGAGGGACCTGACTTGCCAAAACTGAGGAATCTAATATTATAGAATCGTGTGCTGCATCCAGAATTACTTTTTATATAACAGCTGCTTTTCATAACAAAAAGTATGTCTCAAACACAGTAGAATGAAAAATGAAAATAAAATCTAATTAGGTTTAGAAACTACAGTATATCTCTCATGTTTTCAATTGTTCCATGGTTTTATGGTGTATTTGCATTGGTTCACTTCCATTTACTAAACCTTTACTGTGGCCTCATGGTGTAAAGTGTTCGTCAAACGTGCACTCCAGAATCTTGCCGGAGGTACTGTGAAGCATCCAGGTTGTTTTCACTCACTGAATTCAGCTCCGCTTACATACTGTTTTTCCACTTATAGTGTGGAATCAAAGTAGCAAATGCATTGAAGCTCCATACAACATGAGATCATTTTATATGCTAAATGCGTATCTCATTACATTTGTTGTGTGTACAAAGAATAGAAACCTGGACACCACCCACTGCATCATGGTAAATGAGTATTCTACTAAAAAAGATGCTCACATAGTCTGTTTAGGGCTGTCAGTTTGAATCAACTGGATATTTGTGACTGATATGAAAAAATGAGCTCTGTACTGCGTCCAGTTTCTAAATTAGAACCTTGCTGTCTGGATATCAGTAATGTTCATGTTTTGTAAAAGCTACCATCAGGGTAATGAAAAATATTCTCAAATGATCTTTATACCAAGGCAACATTTGTAAAAAATAATGAGTTTGGAAACCACTGGGCACTTTCAAATTACATTTAACATTTAGTCATGTTTCAGAAATCAATACTAAAGGCGAACTGTGGCCTTTTTTCTTTGAAGCTCTCCTGTGCACAGCGAAACTATGACTGTGATTTGTTCTGATAACAGATGCCAAAAGGCGATAATAAGCACCCAAGGCCCATTATTACCCAGAATGCCAGAGCACAAGGCGAAGCATGATGTCTGCCTTAATGGATGTCAGTGTTTCCAGACAAACTGTGCACATGCACGGACAAGATGTTAAAGTTACACGCTTCTTCTGAAGTCCTTCTGCCTCTGCTTGAAGGTAAAATATAGGGAGCGTCAACAAATGACAGCATCTAATTCAGATGCATGCTGCTGTTGATAATGTAAAAAAAATATTACTGTTCTATATTTTTACTGCCTTCAGTAATTTATAATATTCAGCTAATGCCATACATATGGAATATGAAATAAAAATTCAGTGCATAGTTTGTGTATTTTCAGAGTAGCTTTTGAAGCGCCTATGGCCATTTGGAGAAGACGAATACTGTAAGAAGTGTAATGAAGTATGCTGTGTCTGAAGTATGTCATTTATTTTCCATTTCCCCTGCTAGAGTAGCAGGGTGACATTTTTCACTAGAACTGAATAAAAGGCGGATTTGCTCTTGCACTTTCTGGAACACTACGCTCAGTCTAGGTGGATTGAGTACTGGAAAAAAATGTCTTGGTCAGTCCCCAGAGAGGCTTTTGCAATTACTTTTGGGAAGGCATTAGACTGTGTTTAAATTATATCCTCCTCTCTGTGAAGTACTAGTCAAAGTGTATTGTGAAAAAGATGGATGATGGTTTGGCCTGTTTAGTTTACCAATGAAAACTAAATATGAAGAGTTCAGATGCAAAAACCTCTAAATGCCGTGTGAAAATTCCTTCTAAAATGAGCTTTTTCAACAGGCTCCTATGTGCAGGTTCAGTAATTTGACTTTTATGCCAAAAAATAAATTCTTTTTATTCAGTGTGTCACGATTTAAATTTTAAATAGAAATCTACCGAAATTCATGCTTTATCTCGATTATCGAATCCAAAAAATGGAATAGTTAGTGCTTCTACGTCCCCATGTCAAGTGAGCTTGGCTTTCCAAGCAAAAAAAAAAAAAACACCGAAATTGAACCCCCCTCCTCTTTCACTGAAGTTGACGATGTAGAAGTATTTTGGATTTCCAGTGAGTTATGTTGACAATTTCGTATTGTCGACAAAAAAAAAAAGTTTATACCACATTATCCCACCGGCAGCATGACTAACATGGCAGGGTATCTAGTAATAGAAAGGTATTTAGTGGTAGAAAACTCCGGTTTTAGCCATTTAATAAGCATGCTAGTATCGCACTACAAAATTCCAGGTAGAATGTATCTCACAGCTACGGCGATACCCTCCATGCACAGTAATGTAAACTGCAGTTACAAAAGAGAAATTAGATGGCAGGTTATTTTGTATAAGTTTCCTATTGACTGATGATACAAGTTATTGTTACATTATATTGTTAATAAACATTTTAAATGGTATATTAATGTGTGATACATTGCGAACAAAGGTCAGATATTATTATATTGCATGAGTCTTAAAATGGCTTAGCTTGTGCTTTCAATTTTTTCTTTTTTTTTTAAATCGAGAATCAAATCAAATCGTTTCTTTAGAATTTAAAACGTAATGAAATCGAGGATTTGCAGGATTGTGACATTCTTACTTTTCATGGTCTTCAAAGTAAAATAAATCAACATAAACAAAGAAGGTTGAGAAAAATGTTTATTTGCAACTGAAATTTCAAACGACCCTTAGAGGTTTTTGCATCTGAATTCTTCATATGTTATTATTATTTATTAATATTTGATTCATAATCTGAACACATTGCTGATATTTTAATTATTAACCTTCCCTTCCTAATTTACAATTGCATGTTTAATGTAGTTTAATGAATTTGTAACTGTTTGTAGTTTGTTTTTGTTAGTGACTGAAAATAGTTAGTACACAGCAGATTTTTCCGTATTTTTAGTGACGCCAGTCAGACATTTCCCTGCTGCTAGTTCTCTCCATTTGCATATTGCCATTTCTGCAGTGACAGATTATGTAAGCTTAATTCACTGTAATATGCTTTCAATAGCTCGGCCCAATTTGTGTCTATTTTCAGTACTTAGCCATCGCATGTGGCTTGGTTCAGTTTCACCTTGGTGTCTCATTCTTTCTCCTTTTATAGACGTTTTGAACTTTGACAAATGTAAAACTCTGTTTTTTATGTCTTAAAGGGATAGTTCACTCAAAAGTGATCTGCCATCATTTAAAACTCTTATGAGTAGGACTAGGTGATTTGGTCTAAAATCTAAATATTGAATTAAATTTTTTATTTTGTCCTCCATAATTCTCTGACAGTTTCCCGGAGATGGGTTGCGCTTGGAAGGGCATCCGCTGCGTTAAAAGCGTGCTGGATAAGTTGGTTCATTCTGCTGTGGCGACTCCGGATTAATAAAAGGACTAAGCTAAAGAGAAAATGCATGAATTTGAAATAAATGTTGGCAGTATTATTAGTAAAATTGTTATATTGCTCACAAAATAGAGACAGATTTTTTGAACAAAGTGTGCATCACGTGATTTTAAAATAATTAAAGGGAAACGCACACATACACAGTCTATTATTTATGATTATTTATGGAAAATCAAAGCTGAAATTAAAGCACAAACTGATTAAAACGAACAGTTCCTTTTTTTCTTATAATAAAGTACAAATAAATTGCGCTTTTGAAAACAAAATTATTTTAATGAACGCTACCTTAATGTACAAGTAGCTAAAACTCACTCATTTAGAGGCAGAAACTGGTGGACACGCAACCACTTTAATCATAAGGTAAACGCAAAACAAACGTTTCCATATGGAGCTCCTCCACAGGACTTGACGCATAAACACTTGCTCCAATGGGGTCTCTGGACCGTATGCGTGCGCTCAATGCAGAAGTATAAAATAGCCTCAACAGAGCAGGGTCACGTGGCTCCACACACAGTAGGGAAAGTAATCAAAAAAATCAACCAAGAAAAATTTGATCGATTATAGGTTCTGAATGTCAATTTCAATTACTTTTCAAATAATCGCCTAGTCCTACTTATGAGTTTCTTCTGTTGAGCATAAAAGAGGGCATTTTGATGGAAGCTGGAAACCAGTGTTCAGTGACTTCCATTCTATTTACTATATGGAAGCCACTGGTTAAACTTTTTCTTCAAAATAATTTTTGTGTGTTCAACTCATGAAGTTTTGCAAGCACTTGAGTGTAAGTGTATAGCGAGTAAATTTTCATTTTTGGATCAACTAAAATGGGACTCTAGTTATTAGTGCCCATCAGTCTGGATGTACTGTAACTTTTTATTGATACTATATGTGGGATTTGGGGAAACATTTAGTTTCACTGGTAGGCTCTTCTACAGAAGTGGTGCATTGAGTTGGAAATGAAAATATTGTTTTGGTCTTTATTATGCTTTTGTCGTGCTGATTTAATCAGTGCCGTCTGTTTGCTTGGAAATACAATTTTCCCAAATACAATTACATTCAAGTGAAATAACCACTGGTATATTTGAGCTGTCTAATCAATTTAGTAAATTGTGTGTTCACCGGTTGTTTTGCATATATATAAGTGAGGGAGCGTGAAAGATAAGGAATATAAGAATAGAGAGAGAGCAAGAGAAAATAAGTGAGGACCGGTAACTGGAAAAACACAAATGGGGAAATTTGCTGCAGAAAGATTTGTGTGACATTTCAAGTCATGTTCTTCTCCGTGCACGTCTGCTGAAGTCTAAACAGACTAAAGCTGTTTTGAGCTGCAGCTGACAGATCTGGAGACAGAATCAGGAGGGAAGAACACACATGTATGCGCACCCACATACAAACTTTCAGAAACGCTGCAAAATGTAATGGTTTAAAAATATTTTTCCATTATATTTGTGTTATTCGTCAGGATATTTGTTTTAAGCTTACTATTAAATTTAGTTTAATTTAGTAAATTTAATTTATTTTATTACGAAATTGCTGGTTTTTAACCTGTGCAAAAGCTTTTTAATCCAATACTTTTTTTTTTGCCAAATATAATTATTAACATTTTGTGCAGATACAATTTCATATACATACAAAAATAAATACATTAATACACTTTTCTGCTTTTTCACAACTAAGAACCAATTACACCCAATGAAAACAAAAAACATTAATACAATAAATGTATAAATAACAAAAAACTAACAATGAAAGTAAATAATAATAATATATTAGTAATAATAATAAACATTTATTCCACTTCTGCTTTAAGATCAGTAGTGTCAATATAATTCAACAAAGGTTTCCATGTTTTGTAAAAAGACTTTAAATACCCTCTTAATAAAAACCATTTTTTTCCCAACTTTAAACACACACAAAAAAAAATATTTTATCCATCTGTCATATGAAAATGGATATGTTTGTTTCCACTTAAGAAGAATAAGCCTTCTAGCCAATAATGTGGTTCAAGCCTCAACGTTCTGTGTTGTTGAAGGCAAATTTGGCTCTAAAGGAATTCTAAATAGTGCTGTTAGAGGGTTTGGAGTGGCTAATATGTTTAAAGTCTTTTCAAAAGTATCAAATATTTTAGACTGAAACACTGTCAATCTTGGACAAGGCCAAAACATTTGCTGGAGGTTGTTGACACCTATTACAAGTATTACTTCTATTTTGGGTATATTTTGGCTAATCTGGTATTAGTGTAGTGTGCACTGTAAAAAAATATTGCATTGCATTAAACCGTGTCAGGCTCATATAGAAGAACTGTGTACAAAATTGAGTATATAATACCATTCTATTACACTAATGGTGATCCTTAACTCTTGTTCCCAGGTATTCTTAGGCAAAGAGAGTAAGAATTCAAAGAATCATTCATTCATTTTCTTTTCGGCTCAGTCCCTTTATTAATCTGGGGTCGCCATAGCGAAATGAACCACCAACTTATCCAGCATATGTTTTACGCAGCGTATGCCCTTCCAGCTGCAACCCATCTATAGGGAAACATCCATACACACTCATTCATGCTCATACGCTACGGACAATTTAGCTTACCCATTCCATCTGTACCGCATGTCTTTTGGACTGTGGAGGAATCCGGAGCACCCAAAGGAAACCCACGCAAACGCAGGGAGAACATGCAAACGCCACACTGAAACGCCAACTGACCCAGCCAAGGCTCAAAACAGCGACCTTCTTGCTTTAAGGCGACAGCACTACTACTGCATCGCCCAAAACTATCACTGAATACTTTTAAAGAAATTAGTAAGTTCATAAATCATTTTTTAAAATTATAAATGAAATTTTTTATAAATATGAATGGAATGTTTTTTTAAATAATATTTTATTCCTCTTTATCTAATTTATCTTATTTATTCATATTTATCATTCATTTTTTTGTGATTTTTCTTTTTAAAACATGATCAACAGTCACGTCATCATCATTCTACTGCACTGTGCTGATTTTGTGCTCAAGAACACAATGTTAAAATGATTGATATTTACCACAAGTTACAACTTTTTATATAGTAGAAATAATGATACATTTCATTATTTAAAAATAAAAAAAAATATTTATCCTGAAAAAGATATATGACTAGTAAGACACATTTTCAAATATAACTGTGTTACTTTTACAATATAAAGTCTTTCTGAAAACCTTTGACGCATCAATGCAGGAATAGAATGCAGGAATAAAACTCAAGTCACAATTGTTATATAATAAAAGCAAATGACAAACACAATGAGGGAAATGATCAATACATGTAACTTCAGTGGTGATATTTAAATCGAATATTCTGAAGAACTATTGCTGTAATCCAAGACGACATCTTTCCAAGCACAATTTTGCATCAGAAGTACACTTAACTAGATGCAGTATTTCTGGTAAACAACAAACGTTGAGTAACAAATTGACTTTTGCTGAGGATGGAAAGAGCAGGCGTGATCAAAACCAACAGATAGACTGTTACAGATAGAGTTGGAAGGAAGAAAGAGAGAAAACAAGAGTGAGTCATGGAGAGAGAAAAAGAGAAGGAGAGAGAGAGAGGAAGTCAGAGGAGTGAGAGAGTTGAGTGATTATGATGCCCGTTGCTGGGAGACTGAATCCTGTGTAGTTGGAGTGCATGTGAAATGATGGAGTGATGTGGGCTGACAGCCGTGAGTGTGTGTTTGTGTGTGTGTGTTTGCATTTACGTGCCTTCATATTTGCTGCCATCCATGTTTCTTTTCCATGCCAAAACCGAGTGTTCATGTCTTCAGTATACTAGCTATAAAGAGCATGATGACAACCCTTATGGAAGAACACAAACGGCGGTCCGTTGGCATGGTTATTGTATAGGAAACGCCACTTTCAGCAACTGAACCCACCATAAACCCTGTTGTTTACCCCAGTTTAAACAGGAAGACTACGGAAAGCATTTAAGTCCTGTGAGGACTACAGTAATACAGGTTTACAAATAGCTGAGCGCTCAACATCTCGCTGCTATCTGATCTACAGCTCCTCTGAGGGAGAAATGAGTCCTTGTGAAAACACAACAGCTGGCAGAGACAGCTCCAGAACAGTGTGCCTGTACAGTACATCCAAATAGACTACAACACCGTATTAAGGAATTGAGTCAATTGTTTTAAACCATCAATCTTAAGTGTTTTTTTTTTACTTAATGCTTTCTTGTTTAAAAATAAGCTAGTCTTTTTAATAATAAATCCAAGTAGCTTTTTCTCAAGTTGAAATATTACATAACTCTATTTTGCTTTTAATATTGACATTTTTTGTTTTGCTGCTGTAAAGATTGAACGGTGTAAATTTCCAGAAAATGAAAGTCTAAATCTAAAATCTTATCTAAACAAGCTAGGTTCTTGTTTGAGCACCAATAGAATAGAATGGAACAGAACTGGTTCATTCCACTAGGGCTGGGAAATTAATTGAAAAGTAATCAAAATCGTCATTCAGATCCTATAATCAATCTAATTTTTCCAGATCGATTTTTATTATTTTTTTTCAGTTACTTTTCCCTATCACGTATGGAGTCACCCCCCCTTTGTTAAGGATGATTTATACTTCTGCATCAAACTCACGATTATGTTCTGGCGCAGCCTTCGTGAGCTCCTATTCCTGCGCACCTCTCAAAAAATTAAACTTTACGTCGCACGTTTGCACATTGATGATGATTGAAAGCTGCACCAGAGATGCCTTGAGATTATTTGAGATATTTTCTCTTATGATGTTCAATAAATAATTATAGTGCATGTTTCCTCCAATTATTTTAAAATCAAGTAATGCTCCCTTCCTTTAAAAATCTCGCACTTGTAATATGTGAAAATATTTACTGTGCAAAACTTGTCAGTGAACTATGAGGCCAAAAAAGAAATGAAACAATCGTTTATTAATTGTAATCGAGGTAAAATGTTCACTTAATTGAGATTTAGATTTAGGCAAAATCACCCAGCCCTAAAAAATAAGAGATAGAATAGAATACAGTACAATAGATTACAATAGTATACAACTGGATCATTCCACTGTGGCCACCCCTGAAGAAGCAGGGAATAAGTCAAAGGATAGTGAGGAATAGAATAGAATAGAATAGAATAGAATAGAATAGAATAGAATAGAATAGAATAGAATAGAATAGAATAGAATAGATGTTTTGATAGACAGATTCATGGATTGATATATACATGGATGAACAGATGGATGAATATGCCGTTGGATAGGAGATAGATGTCTATGCAGATGGAGCGAAGGAGGGATGGAAGATATACTGTATGGGTGTAAGGATAAAATACAGATATTACTGGGTGGTTGTATGTACAGGTATTTAAATGGATGGATATGTGGATGGATGGATGGATGGATGGATGGTTTAATAGAAATATATGCAGCTACAGTATAAGGAGAGACCAATGAATACATTGTTACAGATAGATGGATAATGTATACAGATAGACTAGACTGATGAATGGATATATGTTTACATAAAACAGATATGTTGATGGATGCATGGATGGATACATATGTGGATGGATGAAATTAATAAATATACATTACAGACAAACAGACAGACTTATATCCAGAGGGATGGATATATAGGTAAATATATGTAGATGGATGTAATATAAGTTGGCTACATTTAGACGAGCACTACATGGACAACTGAGCATGCATCTGAACAACTACTGTGTGCGTTAGTTATGGTTTTGGCATACTGTTTGATGCATATCCTTCATGCTGTCTCAAAGGTGAACTTTGTCTCCATGCATGCATGAGGCTGTGAGTTGCAGTGATCATTTCTGAAGATGTTTTCCGTATTAAAAATTGGCCTGTATTCCAGGAGTACGTTGCGTAATTGATGCTGTATGTTTGTGTGTATGCACGTATTGGAGTGTGACGAGCATGATGTCTGTATAATGTAGTTTTAATGTCGGCGAGTGATCCTGTTGGTCACAGCTCTTTGTCTGGCTGTGATATTGTGACGTTCTCAGAAAGCGCATGGCTCATAAATCCTTTAAATTTAGCAGCACTGCTTCCGCCCAACATACGTATGAAAATGCTTCCGTTCACTTTCCCGCTTTAAAAGGAGGCAGAGGCCTGCCGAGAGAAACAGCATGAAACATTGTGGAAGAAAAAGAGGAAACAGGAAAGAAGAGTGGGAAGAGCTGAAGGGAGAGTGAAAAGGAAACCATACTGTACTTACGAATCCAATCCTAGCATCCACACACTTCTGAGGTTTTGTTGTTTAGGTCTAGGGAGAACTGTAGGGTCGTCTGTGTGTTTACAGAATGTTGTTTACATTCGATGACAGGCCTAAGATCTTCCTGAAAGCACCCATGTCATTTCAAGTTGTCTTGTTTTGCTGGCTTTCTATTGTACCTTCCACTGAAAGCACAAATTCAAGCCTTTTAATGCCATACACAGCATAAAAAGAAGCTCTCAGCGATTATTGTCTTTCAATCTGTCTTTATGTCCGAGCCGTTATTGTAAGAGCAATTTTTTGAAAGTGCTTTCTGGCAGCCTGCAATCTGTATTTGCCACAAAATACAGTTGATTTTATCTGGTGTTTTTATGGATGATGTAACATGATTTTTATAATGAAACTTTATAAACCCAATACTAAAACCAAACATGTTATAATATTCTTAATTATGGCTTTCAGTATAATACAGTAGGTTAGAAATAGTTTGGTATAATGCTCAGAAATATTATAGCAATTATAACAATTAATTTGAACAACTATTATATAACTAATATACACTTACTGGCCACTTTATTAGGTACAACTGCCCAACTGCATGTTAACGCAAATTTCTAAACGGCCAATCACATGGCAGCAACTCAATGCATTTAGGCATGTAGACATGGTCAAGACAAACTGCTGCCGTTCAAACAGAGCAGCAGAATAGGGAAGGTGATTTAAGTAACTTTGAACTTGGCTTGGTTGTTGGTGCCAGACTGTGCTTGTATTTCAGACACTGCTGATCTACTAGGATTTAAATGCACAACCATCTCTAGGGTTTATAGAGAAAGGTCCGAAAAAGAGAGAATATCCAGTAAGCACCAGTTCTGTGGGCGCAAATGCCTTGTTGATGTCAAAGATCAAATGAGAATGACCAGACTGGTTTGAGCTAATAGAAAGGCAACAGTAACTCAAATAACCACTTGTAACAACAGAGGCATGCAGAAGAGTATCTCTGAACACAAAACATGTCAAACCTTGAGGCAGATGGGCTGCAGCAGCAGAAGACCACACTGGGTGCCACTCCTGTCAGCTAAAAACAGGAAACTGAGGCTACAATTCACACAGGGTGACCAAAATTGGACAATAAAAGGTTGGAAAAACTTTGCCTGGTCTGATGAGACTGGATTTCTGCTGCAACATTCGGAGGGGAGGGTCAGAATTTGGTGTCAAAAACATTAAAGCAAGGATCCATCCTGCCTTGTATCAACGGTTCAGGCTGATAATGGTGGTGTAATGGTGTGGGGGATAGTTTCCTGGCATACTTTTTGGCCATTAGTACCAATTGAGCATCGCGTCCACACCACAGCCTACCTGAGTATTGTTGCTGACCATGTCCATCCCTTTATGACCACAATGTACCATCTTCTGATGGCTACTTCCAGTAGGATAATGCACATAAAGCACAAATCATCTCAGACTGGTTTCTTGAACATGACAATGAGTTCATTGTACTCAAATGGCCTCCACAGTCACCTGAACTCAATCCAGTAGAGCACCTTTAGGATGTGGTGGAACGGAAGATTCGCATCATGAAGGTGCAGCTGACAAATCTGCAGCAGTCATGTCAATATGGACTGAAATCTCTGAGGAATATTTCCAGTACCTTGTTGAATCTATGCCACGGAGTATTAAGGCAGTTCTGAAGGCAAAATGGGGTCCAACCCGGTACTAGTAAGGTGTACCTAATAAAGTGGCCGGTGAGTGTTCATTTGAATAATACTTTATGATATAATACATGCTGACATTTCAAATTTAAAGCATAGTTTAACCTTTTTTTTTCTTTGTGTACATCAAAGCTTACAGCTTTTTCACATCATGCTGTAAATGTAAACAACGTTTTGTTACAGTTACCTCAGATTTATGTTTAGCATTATAAAAGGGCTTGTTTTCAGCTTTAGTATTTGATTTTTAGTAACAATAACCAACATAGAATGCTGAATGCAATGTGCCTGAAGAAGACTCACATCTGTCTAGGGTAACTCAGTGAAGCTTTTCTCTAATAACAGCTACAAACCCATCTCTAAAAACACTGAAACTAATTATAAATTATGAGCACCAAGGAGAGGGGTGAATAAAAAGGATTGATATCCTCCACTTCAGAAGAGAAGGACAGACAGATGAAACCAGTTTGGCCAGCTGAGACTGGACGGAAGAAAAGAGATCAATCAGAGACGGAAACCCGGTCTCTGTTCATACTACGCTCGTCTGCTCTGCGTTGAATCTCACCAGGACCGAGTCTTGATGTCCATATAAAAATGATCTATGAGTGTGTTGTTAGAGTAGAGGCCATTGGGACAGACAGTATTCAGAAAACAAGCGGGAATAATGTACATGACAAGAGCTTTGCCATGGCTTGGAAAGCTGAATTTCTTTGGCTTCTTCTCTTTCTCGCTCAGTTGGAGTCTTTCACTCCCTGAAGGTGTTAAATTTTAGTGAGTGATATGGATTACTCACAGTGTCATGGTAACAGTAACCGCGGAGAGCAGTGGGAGGGGTCAGGCTTCTCTGACAAACAGCCTCTTAGCATACAGTAATGTGTTTGGGAACCTCAGTCAAGGTCAAAGACTGGCCACTGACCAATCGAACGTCATACTTGAATGCCTTAGGCTTGCACCAGTCACACCTCCAAGTGTTACGAAACGTTTACCACACTTTTGCTTTTCTTGCATTTAATTTATCGTTGTGTTGTAATCTACTTTTCTCTAAATGCTGAGGAGTAACCCATCACTGCTTCACTTTAATCACCTTAATTATCCAGTTGAAGCTACAGTAAGTTTTCACACTTTTTTTAAGCGGGCAACGGCATTCTTGTGGCCAGAGCTGATATAGACATGGTGATTGATGCAGATACTGGGCTTCTCCACAACATGGGGATCTTTCTGGCAGATCTAAAACTGCCTCAGTGTAAGCACTTATTAAAGGCTCTTTATAGTCATTCTGGATCAGATGTAGTTTAGAAGATAAATTTGGTTATTTATGTTAACATTTAGGGTGTGACGGTGGTGTAGTGGGTAGCACGATTGCCTTACAGCAAGAAGGTCGCTGGTTCAAGCCTCAGCTGGGTCAGTTGACATTTCTGTGTTCAGTTTGCATGTTTTCCCCTTGTTCACATGGGTTTCCCCTCAGTCCAAAGACATGCACTATAGATGAATTGGGAGAGCTAAATTGTCCGTAGTGTACGAGTGTGTTAGATGTTTCCCAGTGATGGGTTGCAGCTGAAAGGGCATTCTCTGTGTAAAACAAATAAGTTGGCGCTTCATTGTGCTGTGACGACCCCAGATTAATAAAGGTACTAAGCCGAAAGGAATTAATGAATGAATAAAGTCCTAATTTGCTTCTTATTATTATTATTAATATATGATATTAAGGTAGTTTAGGAATTGGGTAAAGGATGTAGAATAAGATCATGCAGAATATGTAGTGTTTAAGTAGTAAAAAGCAGCCAATATCTCAAAAAATATACATGCTAATGAACAACTAGTTAATAGTGGGAATTGGTCCCTAAAGTGTTATCAAATGGATTCATTTTGATTGATTGAGATGATTCTGCAGGGGAGTGAATCTTACATAAAATGTAATAAACAAACTACAAGCATAAATGAATGCAATAAAGTAAAGATAAAAGTGAGATAAACAATTTGTTCTTTATGGTTTTGTATTTAAATGTAAAAATACAATGCAAAGTCAACTCAAGATTGCATCTCATCAACATGCACGTACTGTGCAGGCCTAATTTTTAGTTTATTTACTGCATATATTTCTCAAAATGACTGTATATTCTTAAAACTATACCCAAAAAATGTATAAGCAAAACTTACTTGTGATTTCTGTGATGCAACATCTGACTTATTTAAATACATACTTAAGGATATATTTCATTCATTATTGTTTTCAGTATTTAATTATTTATTAAGTTTATAAAAAGTAATTAAAAAAGAAAATAACACATCTCTAGAATTGAGAGTTATATTTAGCATCTTTTTGTCTTAACTTAAGCACAACAATTGCAAAGAAACCATGACCAGAGCTGCGTCCCAAATCGCATACTTATGCACTATTCTACGCCATTTTATAGTATAAATAGTGTAAGTAGTGTGTTCACACTGAAAACTCTAAAAATAATAGGTGCACTTCAATTACCCGGATGATGCACTCATTCAGCCGCTAAAATGAAGTGTGAAATGATGGACACTTCACGCACTAAACGACCGCAGGTTTGCTTGCGTAGCGGAAGGGGCGGAGCTATCGGACGCACATGTTGAATATCTTTATTTATTTTGGAAGGTGAAAGCAAAATTCTCCTATGAGAGTGATTATAGCCCCTCCCGATGGTGAATGCGGTTATACTCACGGCAGGTATTATTTGATAATTCGGTCGTTTATTTCACTTATTTGGCAACCGTCAAACATCATTAGGGAAGCGGTTTGAATATCCGCTTAGTAAAAAAAACATTAGTGTGCCATTTGGGACAACACTACATACATATACTATCCTGCTGAGTGTGTAAGTGCATAAGTACATAGTGCATGAGTGCATAGTGTATAGTGTGCCATTTGGGACGCAGCTCATGAAATGTGTAGATACATTTTCTCACTTTTATTTCCTTACACTTTCCATCTTACAGTATAATCTGTTTGTCCCATATTGTATTTCTAGAGTTAGTTGTGCGTGCATGTCTAAAAATGTGAATGTAGACATCATGGTAAAGAACTGATTTTATTAGTACCTAAAGGCCATACGCACATTTTTTACTGGGCCTGTCTCTACTACTTAAGTGCTTAACACTACACTACCACTCTGTGTGGCTTCATAAACGCGCATATTTAAAGAACACAGCCTGGACGTATAAACCCCCTGAAGGCTTAAGAACCAAATCAATGAATCCCTACAGGTCGAGCCCGTCCTCTTCTGCCCCAGCCTGTTAATGGTGACCAAAACAGCCGTCTGGAGTCTCCGAGAAGTCAAGGTGAACCCCATCAGACACAGGCTGTGAGTTTAATGCTCTCCTCTGCTCCTGACACACACATACACACACACACACACACACAGAGATAGAAACAGCTGCATGCAGAGATTATAGTTAATGCTCACACTACTCTGTGGTCTGGCCTGGAGGAGGCTCGCAGTTGTTTTGATCAGAGGGAGACTTGGAGGAAAGCGATGGAAGGATGGAGGGAATGGAAAAAAATTGAATGAATGAGCTTGAGAAATTGGGTGAGCTCAGAGGTAATTTGTTAGATTTAAAATGTGGTGTGTGCGGGTATTTCAGCTACGTTACGTAATACCAGTGTAATGAGGACTCCACATCAGAGACTTTTAAATGGAAAATGTAAAAACGTATTAGAAAAATGGATTTTGTTTTGTGTAATAGAAATTATGTTAAATCATATACAGTATATGCAGCTAAGAGACCACTTGACACCAATTCTCAGTTTCTCTCCATTTTTATTGGGTTTTTTAGTAGGGCTGCATGTATCTGGAAAACAAATGACATTGCTATAATTTGTTTTTTTGTGATTTTTATATATTGCGATATAAGTATAATTTTACCAGATGGCTTGAATAACTTGATTTTTCAAAACAAACCATTTACAATCAAAGATAATTACAGCAGAGCAAAGATGCAAATAAAAAACAGAGTTCTTTATATTAGGGATGCTCCGATCAGGATTTTTGCCACCTATTCCTTGTCATGATGATCGGCCAATACAGAGTAGCAATTCTGATTCTTCAAGCTTTATAATGCATGAAGCACATTTCCCTCCAAGTTTGATTCTTAAGTGGGGATCACTCCTTACCTAAGAAAATAAATCAAGGATGCTGCATATAATTCCTTAAACATGTCTCATAACTATTTAGGTGTGAACATGTCATGGTCCGAAGCAGCTTTATGGGAAATAATAAATAGCACAGATGAAAAAAATGGTAAGAAAAATCACTAACAAAGCTACCACATATTTGATGTATAATATGTTAAAATGCACAACTATAAATCAATTACTGCTTTACTAAAAGGAAATAGACCTATAAACTACGGTTTATTGCAATAAGTGAACTTGCAATATTGTCAAAAACAGAACAATTCTCACATGTAAAAAGGCCTAAATACATACAAGGTTATTCAAATGTTTACTAACACAAACACTTGCAATTCATGATTGATCAGCCAGATCAGCGAGTAATGTGATTATTAGCCGATACCAATTTCCGGCCGTTTGGTTCGGAGCATTCCTACTATATATTTTTCTGGGGAGTCTAACAATATTTAGACAAATTGAATCATCAAATATAAAATAACACCGCATAGTCTTCATTGCATAAATGATTATGTGCAGTTAAGCTTTAAGCTGCGAATATTATAATTTATTGTGCCCAAATGGTTTCAATTTTAGTAAAACGCAAACAGTCACAGGCCTAAAAAGGTCTAAGCTCAACATTGCTCAACAGATCCTGCCATGTGACTATTGCAGATTTGTGTTTTGCGATAGTAATGCTGAAACCATATATTCTGCAGCCCTAATTTTTAGGTATGGATTAGAGTACAATGAGAATATTTAATTCTGTAAAAATCTGATGACATTTCTTCCAAATATCAAATAAAAAAAATTGTTATTATAAGCTTTTTTCTCCAGAAAAAGACATTGGGTCAGAATTACTTGTTTTTATTGGTTTTGATTTGAAAATATGGATTGTTTCACCAAATATTGATTTTATAAATTCTGTGTTGTCTGAAAAAAATGATATAAACATGTCTGAATCTTTTTTGTTTGTTTTTGTTATTTTGCTCATATTTCGTGCTCTATGTGAAAACATTCGTATTTTACATTTGAAATAAATGGGGTGATGCGGTGGCACAGTAGGTAGTGCTGTCACCTCACAGCCAGGTCACTGGTTCGAGCCTCGGCTTGATCAGTTGGCGTTTCTGTGTGGAGTTTGCATGTTCTCCCCATGTTTGCGTGGGTTTCCTCCTGGTGCTCCGGTTTCCCCCACAGTTCAAAGACATGTGGTACAGGTGAATTTGGTAGGCTAAATTGTCCGTAGTGTATAAGTGTGTAAGTAAGGATGCTTCCCATAGATGGGTTGCAGCTGCAAGGGCATCCGCTGCGTAAAACATGTGCTGGATAAGTTAGTGGTTCATTCCGCTGTGGGGACCCCAGATTAATAAAGGGACTAAGCTGAAAAGCAAATGAATGAATTTGAAATAAATGTTGTCAGTATTATTAGTAAAATTTTTATATTGTTATAAATAATCACGCAACTTCATTTTAAAATAGTAATAAGAAGACATTTGTCTGTCTAATACTGTAAAAAGGCACACCAACAACCTTCTGTTGCTGCAGCCAAGTGCATTTATTTTGTGTTTCAGTGTGTTTAAGTTATTGTGTGTTTTTATTGGGCTTTTATTGTACTGTAATTTGCAAAACTGCATGTCATTACCATAGACAATAAACATTGCACCCTTATAGCCTACATGTTCCTAGCTAAGTAGTGACTCAGTAATGACTAATAAAACCTTGCTCACCATTTGAAGTAGAATGTTAATTATATGGTATTTGTAATGTTTTGTCATCTGTATAATGCATATTCTCTGTTACCACACAATATAAATGGTGCATGCTGGTGTGACAAGACACTTGGCTTATGATACGAGACTCAACAGCACTTAATGATGAAATGTATGACTGGAAAATGGTGTGTTATTTTACCAAAAGTCACGAAATGCAAAACTGTGCAGGTGCATTTTGAAATGCTTTTAACTAATCATCTTGTAATTTTGAACGTGACTTTAGTGCTTTCTGGGAATAAATTATCATATGCAGTGCAAGAAAACATGCATGTACTGTAAAAGTTTTTGCCATAAAATCAATTGATTAATACGCCTTTTGCATAAATTACAGACTTAAAAAAAAATAAACAAAACTGTTTATTTTAATCATAAGTAAATCTTTATAAGGTATTCTTTAACACTCAAAACCCAAACACAGTCTGACCAATTTATTTCCTTCAAGTATTCACCGTCACAAGTACTGTAGTATCAAGACAGTTCTACACCTCAACAAATATATTGCCACTACTTTCACACATTTATACCATATGCTGCAAAATCTGAAAAAGGCAGAAACTAAGTTTAGTGATACGACGTATCCTCCACAGACGTTTTTCATTTGCTTGTGCATCAGGGTGTGTTATTAAGACTGTTGTCATAAAAGGCCTGACCTCCGGTTTGTCATCAGCCATTATGGTGATACAAACCAAAGCAAGGGCTCCAGGATACTCCAGATCCATTTCCCTTTTCTTTGGCCAGAGTAACTGTGTGCTTTACCCTGTATGTTTATGGTGAAATGGCTCTGAAAGGAGCTGCATTGTTGTTGTCATAATTACAAAGCATATAATATCATTGTAGTAATTGCGATGGTGTTGCCGAGGATTTAATTAGACATGTTATTAGTGTGCGTGTGTGTGCGCGTGTGTGTGCGCGTGTGTGCGCGTGTGCGCGTGTGTGTGTGCGTGTGTGTGTGTGCGCGTGTGTGTGCGTGTGTGTGTGCGCGTGTGTGTGTGTGTGCACGTGTGCGCGCGCGTGTGTGTGCGCGTGTGTGTGCGCGTGTGTGTGCGCGTGTGTGTGTGTGTGTGTGTGCGCATGTGTGTGTGCGCGTTTGTGTGCGCGTGTGTGTGTGTGCGTGCGTGCGTGTGTGTGTGTATGCAATTTTTGTCATTACACACACACATTCGATGACAGCAAAAATCTTGGCTTAATAGATATATAGCACAATATGCATTCCTTGTAAGTTATTCAATATAGTGGATAGATAAATAAATAGGTGGTTATAGCAAAAAAAGGAGGAATGGATGGATTGATAGTTACTCTAGATAAAAAGATGGAGCGACTAACAGATGATAATTACTCTAGATAAAAAGGTGGAGGGACTAACAGATGAATGAATAAATGAAGAGATGGATGGATGGATGGATGGATGGATAAATGGGTAGATATACCAATGTATGGATAGATGGTTGGATGTAGGATAGATGGATGGAGGAACAAATAGATTGAATAAATAGGTGGATGGACCAACAGATGAATGAATGGATGGAGGAACAAATAGATGGATGAATAAATAGGTGAAATCAATGAATGGATAAATGAATGGATAGATAGAATGATGGACAAATTGATGGATGGATTTAATAAATTGATTGATGGATAAATGGGTGGATAGACCAATGTATGGATAGATTGTTAGATGGAGGTTGGACAGATGGATGGATGGATGGATGGATGGATGGATGGATAAGTAAACAAAAAGATAGATGCATGGACAGATGGATGGATAGATAGAGGAACAAATCAAAGGATGTATCAATAGGTGCATAGACCAACAGATGAATACATGGGTTGAGGAATCAAATAGATAGATTTAACTATTGTATGGATAGATGGTTGGATGGAGGGAAGGAGAAAAAGATGGATGAATACAGTAAATAGGTGGATGTACAAAAAGTTAAATTGATAGGTTAAGGAACACTTGATACATTAATGGACAAATAAATTCATGGATAAATGGGTGTATAGACAGATGGATGAATATACCAATGGATAGATGGATGGACCGATGGATGAATGGATAAATATCAGGTGAAGTTTTTTTTCCCTCTCCGCTGTCGCCACTGCCTTGCATGGTTCAGGATTGGTAGAGCTGCGCATCGATGAATTTGCTCTTCAGTGTTTGAACTCTCAGTAATGATTAAATCACACTGAACTGAGCTAAACTGAACTGAACTGAACTTAAACACTAAAACCTGAACCACACTGTTCCAGTTACTATGACCATTTATGTGAAGCTGCTTTGACACAATCTACATTGTAAAAGCGCTTTACAAATAAAGCTGAATTGAATTGAATTGAATAAATAGGTGGATGTTTGTCAAATGAAAGGAGGGAGGAGTAAATGGCTAAATTGTACAATTTGGTGAATGGATTGATAAATAGATGAGAAGTGAATAGACCAATACATGGGGGGGGGGATAGACAGATGGATGGATGGACCAATAAATAGATGGATGGATCGATATGAAGATGGATGAAAGGATAAGTGTACTTATCCTCAAATGAATGGATGGATAGATGAAAGGATAGATAGATAGATAGATAGATAGATAGATAGATAGATAGATAGATAGATAGATAGATAGATAGATAGATAGATAGATAGATAGATAGATAGATCATTTGCTAATGTTGTTAACTGAACTTTTAACTAAAGACTGAAGACTTTTAACTAATGCATTTTGATGTCCATTCAATTCATTCACAGATGGTTAATGGCATCGATAAGTATTACCTGAAGGACAACATGCATTACACAGCAGACAATACTTGACCATTTCGCTTTTCTGAGCCGCTCAATGAAGTGTGTTTCACTCAATAAAACCATTACAGACACAGGAAGGGAGAATTATAGTGGCCTCAAAAGATTGTGCCTGCAATGCATTCTGCAGGGCTTGGAGATTGACGGAGAACACATTACAGCTGCTGCTTGTGTCACATCCATCATATTATAAACCTTAAAGGTCACCAAGTTCAGACTATACAGCAAGATGGAAACTGTTGACCTTGGCGCATCGAAATTGTATGCATGCTCACACAGGTGATGCATAAACCCATATTATTTAAATTTGATACAACCCACCTTAGTGTGCTCTGTCAGACACTAAATACCTTATTTCATCACCACATGCACACATGCGCACACACTTCTTCCTCCTCACACACACTATTTGTGAAATATTACCTAGGCAGGTGATTCAGTATTTTCCAGAATAACCGGTACTCGCATCTTACCAGGCATTTTCCAATGCTGTGAGGAGGGAACTTGAACATGGCAGGTGAGAACACACAGACTCATTGCACACACATTTAACACTCGTTTTCCATCAATACAGCAATATTTGCAGTTTGATTGACATTTTGTGAGTGTTTACAATCCCATTCTGCTGCTGCCACTCAGGCAATTTGAAGGCCTGAAGAGAATATTGTTCATCAAATTGGACTGCATGAGGTTTATTCTTCATTTTGCTGCATGTTCATGTACAAAAGAAGTGCACCATATTGCTGCCGGAGTCTTTTTTTATGTCTTTCACTGGCTTCATTAAAATGAGTTGTGTCTCAGTGCAGCAGCTGAGCGCTGACTGCGTAACTTCTGTCCTCTGCTCTTTTATAATGTCCTGCTCTTTTGGCTATTGTCTTAGAAAATCAAAGTTAATGATATACTCCAAATCTGTGGACTTGACTGCACTGTAGAAAGTGGTCAAGAATGTGTTTGTTTCTGCTAGATATAAAAGTGCCACAAAAAATGTCAAGGTTTTTAAAAGTGGCTTTGAATTAGTAGCTTGATGATATACAGTACATGTAGGATTTTCCTTCTCTTCTTGAACGCAAAACCAGTCATGTTTGAGAGTTAATAATGAAAGTGAATGGTGATCAAAGGCTGTCAAGCTTAAAAAAGAATTTAAAAAAGCACAAAGTGTGATAAAAGAGTCCCATATGACACATGGAGTTTTATAGGCATAAAATAGCTTTGAAAAAAGATTATAATTTTAAAAAGTATTATCATTCATTGAAATTCAGCTTAAGGTTTAGCTTGGATGTTAAAGGGATAGTTCAATTTTAAAATAAAATGCAGAAGAACACAATTGGTGTTTTTGCTTGGCTCAAATGGATAGTTCTCCCAAAAAATGAGCATTTACAGTTGATTTACTCTCACTAAGACCATCAAGATATGTAAGATGCATTTGTATTCAATAGAAAATTGAGTTGAAATCGTGATCATAATTTATAGTCATAAAATGTCAAGTTAGTAGCTAACCGCACATTGTCATAAAACGTAAAGTGCAACTGCAACACAAAATCAGCATTTGTTGCTCTTGATTGAATATTGGAATCTTTTGATGAAAAACGATTAATTTGTACAAGAAATGGAACCTTTTTACATGTAATCCATAGTCTCAGGAAAACAAGGAAGTGCAGTTTTTTTTCTGCAAACCAGTTCTTTTGAACAAAAAAAGCTGGTTTAAACAATTGATTTACTTGTTAGTTCACATGATCAGTTATAGTGCAGACACAAAGCACCCAATAAAGATAGTTTTAATTTCTAAAGCATATATACCAAATAAAGTTCAAATCATAAGTCTTTCATCAACTTGACTTTTTATATACACATAAATCAACATTTATTTAGACCAGGGGTGTCAAACTCGGTTCCAAAAGGGCCGAAGCCCTGCACAGTTTAGTTCCAACCCTGCTCCAACACACTTACCTGTAGGTTTCAAACAAGCCTGAAGGACTCAATTAGTTTGATCAGGTGTGTTTATTTAGGGTTGGAACTAAACTGTGCAGAGCTGCGGCCCTTTTGGAACTGAGTTTGACACCTGTGATTTAGACCATTCAAGTGCTGAGTTCATAAAGAAATGAACAGAAAGACACAAAGGATGATGTATATTGTTTAATTTCACATCTAAGCTAGTGTCAGACAAATTCATAAGATTTCACTTTGGAACATGTAGTGTGTTGGCAATAAACCCTCAGGCAGATACACAGATTTTTTACACAATTCAAAAGCAGGATTTGTTCATCAATTGGACATGCAGGCAATAAACTGTGAATATTGAATTTCTTACACTGATTAATAGTTCTGCATCATAAGACCCCAGTATGTGTCGTCAGGAGGCATGGGTATTTATTTTAGAGTTGACTGCATCGACGAGTGGAGGCCTGTTGCACAAAATGAGTTGAACAAAATTCAGGTTTGCGAAGTAGGTTTCATGCTGACAAAACCTGATCTTAACCAGGTTGGATTTGTTTGGTTAAGTGATTTAACAAAGCTTGATATAAACTTTCTCTGTAAACCTAAAAGAGCACATGTCACTCCGCTGCTCATCCATTTGCACTGGCTGCCAATGGCTGCTCGCATCAAATTCAAAGCTCTAACGTTTGCCTACAAAGCGACTTCTGGCTTTGCTCCTTCTTCTGCAGATTTATGAGCCCTCTAGAAACTTGTGTTCTGTGAATGAACGTCGCCTCGTGGTTTCATCCCAAATAAAGAAATCACTTTCCCGAACTCTCGCGTTTAATCTGCCCAGTTGGTGGAATGAACTCCCTAACTGCATCAGAACGGCAGAGTCACTTGCTGTTTTCAAGAAATGACTAAAAACTCAACTATTTAGTCTCCACTTCACAATCTAATCTGCAATTGCCTCTCTGGATATACCACTAACTGTACTCAAAAAAAAAAAAAAAAAAAAACGATAAAAATTACCAATGCTTTCCTTCATAGACTTTACAGACCTGAAACTTGCCTATAGCACTTATTCATCGTTGCTCTTATAGTTGTGTAAATTGCTTCCTTGTCCTCATTTGTAAGTCGCTTTGGATAAAAGCGTCTGCTAAATGACTAAATGTAAATGTAACTAGGCGCTTAAGCCAGATTTTTGTTATTAACTCTGGACTGCTTGCATATGAAAGTGTGACACGTGCAGCAAACAGCCAATCACGAAACATGAGAGAGTCATTTTATTTGAGAGTCAGCAATTCACTTCTCTGTTCAAGATAAGACATCTTTATAGAATGATATATATATATATATATATATATATATATATATATATATATATATATATATATATATATATATATATATATATATATATATATATATATATGAAATGTATATCTCATTTCATTATTATATTAATTGTTTCCAAACAAGAGTAATTTTAAATGATTTGTAAATTTAATGTAAATATTTAAATGTATATCTTAACTGAGGTCTATCCATAAGTTAGCTGATAATTTTAAACTATTAAAAATATTATATTGAAATGTAATTATATAAAATAAATCCATTAATGTTAGTTAATGCATGCACTACACTGTAAAAAGAATACACAGGGTTCTACACAATTCATTCATGTTGCCCCAACACAAATTTATCAAGTTAACAAATTAAAGTGGACTGAACCAAAAAAAATGTAATTGTCCCCATAAAGTCTCAAGAATTGTTTTGTTAGGGCTGTGCTGTGCCAATTCTTTACAACCACGGTGGTAAGTCACCAACAACTGCCAAAGTGAAGAAATATTTTGTATTCTTCCTTTTTTTCCCTCCTCCTCTTGCCCAGTACTGTGTTGTAACAGTGAGCTAATTTCCACATTGACTGTAATTTTTGCTGCAGTTTCTTTTACTGAAGCTAAAAAAGCAGTCAAGAGAGTACACGATTAGCACTTTAAAGTGGAGGGAAGACCTGTGTGAATAAAGTAAAGCAGAGCTGCCTGAAATGAGAAGACAGACACTTAAGGATGTCCAGAAACAGACCCATTCACATGAATTCTGCTAAACAGCTTAGAGGATTTTATACAAAGAAACATTTCTTGTGAGACTTTCACAAATGCCTGATGTTTTACAGTTATATCAGTAGTTGCCTAAAATGATTGTTTTTTCCTTTCTAAAGATTCCCTGAGGTATTTATTGCATGAATATTTGATGCTAATATCACTAATATTTATCTGTTGTTTTTTGTCTCATAGATTAGCAAATCAGCTTTAACATGAAAATAATTGACATAACAGACCAATAATAACCGTTTGTTTATTAACTGCATGAAATCACAAGGTCAGATGAAAACAACAATCGCAATAGAAGCTCCAGTAAGCTAGTAACAGATATTAGTGCCAAAATCAGTCAATGTTGAATAAAGTCCTATTGGTTCAAAAGCAGTTCTTTATTGATGCTTGTAAGCATATTTTTTGTAGCTAGTTGTAGTCATTGTAGCTATTTGTTTTTATATGGGAAGCTTAAAAATAATATATTTGCTAAATTTGTACAGAAAATGCTTATTAGATATGGAGTAAATATCATTGTAATAACAAGACACACACGCATTTACTGCTGTACATCAGGGTTTATTTTGAAAGAATCCTCTGAACAACATCCCATCAAACACATTTGGTGCAACGACACAATAGTGTTACATTACTTATTACCCATAATGTGCGTTGTGTTTTATTATTTAGCTATAATATTCTAATGCTGTAATTTGTCTGATTATTGTTTTATTTTATTATAAAGAACATTGAAATAATTATTTTTTATTCTCTTTAAATGGCACCTATTTTAGCCCTTTTTCAAGATTTAATATAAGTCTTTTGTGTCTCTAGAATGTACCTGTAGAGTTTCAGCTCAAAACACCCATCCGATTATTTATTTTACCTTTCAGAACATTAGAATTTTCTGCTCTGAACAATATGTAGCTGTTTTTGTTGCCTGTGCCTTTAATGCTAGTTCTTCCCGCCTACCTTTCCCACATGTCTCAATCTCTGCCTCAGCTGTATCAGATGAACAGCACAGTCACAGACATGAAGGAAGGCAGATCTCGTGTAACATTTGTGCAAAATACTACAGAAGAACTTTCCCAATGATTATTTAATGTATTTGTAGTGGAGTTAATTCTGCAACGGTGAGTCACACACAATGTCATTACAAAGTTCACGCACTTACACATAGACACAAACATCACGCACAATTAACTGTGCACCATTTTGCACAGCAAACGTGACAGGATACACATTAATACCCACTACTGTATGGATATCCGTTATGTCAATGTACAAAATAAACCTGATTTTACATCCACAAACACGGATTGAAGCATCTTCCTTTGTAATTGTACTGACATGCAGGGGTATTAAAATACATTAAAATCACTGTCATTTATTTCAAACATGCACTGTTTTAAAAATGTTTAAAACTCGCTCTTGATCACATTAGATGATGATTGGGCCTCAAAATGGGAGGGATTTGGCTCCTATATTAACGTCAGAAAATAAAAAAAGAGACTTATTGTGTTTATATCAGTTCAATATGACTGTGGACACACTATACCTACACAATTTTGTCCAAACAGCTTACAAAAGATGAGGTGCCCTTTAAAGTTATTGCTAATTACCCATAATATTAAAGTAATTGTCTGTGTATTCTATTTTATCACTAATTAGCGATTACATTAAAATGCTGTAATTATCTGGTGTGTGTGTGTGTGTGTGCTTGATTTTACAACATGGCATAAAAATATAAAAGAATGATCTGTTTATCAGCCAGAATGTTAAAGTTAATGCATACGCACTGAGTATGGATGGAATATTGAGCAATTATGCGAAGTCATCTTTATGCAGGGTGTCATTTTCCGGGCGTTTGAGCAGATGTCTTTGGCTTGTCTCCTGATGAGAAAGGTGTTGTTTTGATGCTCTGTTTTGTGCTTTAGTCAGCATGAGGCTGTTTCTTCTGAAATCACAGCTGCAGGCGCACGCTGTGACCCCCTCACTGGCAATCACAGGGAGGCAAATGTCCACGAGGAAACTTTGATATGTTAGCCCTTCAAAAAGACAGATAATGTCAACAAAGAAAGAGATCCTCACTGAAAAAGAACACTGTTGTGCAAGATGCCAGAGGTAACTGCAGTTTCTGTTTTTCCAGCAGCTCTTCAGAAATGAGGGAAAAGGTAACCGAAGAAACCTGTTTCTAGGGAAAAGGTTAACAGAATTGACAGTGAGATGATGAGCTGTGAGTGTTTGTCATTTGTGCTTCCCCGTCTTCTCATTCTGGATAGTTTCCAGCTGGGAAAGTGTGTGGATATGCATGAGAATATGTGCCGGTGTAATTTGTAATATCAGAAGAGCTGCTGCTAGGCTAATTTTCCATTCCTTTGATCTGAGCGGAAGCCACTAAGAAGCGGCAAGGACCATCTGGAAACTACCTGTGTTTATGAGAGCAAAACAAAAGCCGAAACGTCCATGTGGCACACTTTGAACATCAGTTCCTCCAGATTTTTGACTGTGCTTTTTAATTCATTGATGAATTTATAATGGTGAGGGAGGGGTGGGGTTTATCACGTACTGTACAGTTGAGATGATTTGGAGTGCAGTGGTGACATTTCTTGTGATATTAAATCAGCAATCTTCTAACAACAGTTGCAGTTGCACAGAGCTGAGCCAGGTTTCAGATGAAGATCCGTGGTGTTTTGGTGTTGTACTGTAAAAATAATATCCATAAATTAGTAGTTTTTCATATTTTGTCATTCAGTGGCACAGTGGTTAGCTATGTCACCTCACAGCAAGAAGGTCGCTGGTTCAAGTCCCGACTGGGTCAGTTGGCATTTCTGTGGGGAGTTTGCATGTTCTCCCTGTGTTCGTGTGGGTTTCCTCCGGGTGCTCCGATTTTCCCCCACAAGTCCAAAGACTTGTAGTATAGGTGAATTTCATTGGTAAACAAAAATTGGCCTTAGTGTATGAGTGTGTGTGTGTACTTTCCCAGTGCTGGGTTCGCTGCTGGAAGGGCATCGGCTGCGTAAAACATATGCCGGAATATTTGACAGTTCATTCCGCTGTGGCAATGATAAAAAAGTGACTTAAGCTCAAGGAATATGAATGAATGAGTTGCATTATGGGACCTTGATCTTTCTTACAACAGCTTTTAACCTTATTAAAACCTTGTAATAAACTGCCAGTACATTTTCTGTTATTTTACAGACATATTTCTTTCTAGATTATTTCTTATACTATTTCAAACTACTGAAATTTCAATACAAGTCACTTTGTTAAAACGTAGAAATGACCTTTCAACCTCAAAAGTGGAAAGAGCAGAAATCAAGCTTCTATAATGCAAATCATCATTCGCATAATCCAATACCACCTCAAGCAAATATCAAAACTTTCTTAGGGATGTTTATTAAGAATTGAGTGTTTCTATCGGTTGTTTCTGCGATACTTCAAAGGTGCATCAACACAGGGTAATGGAAACCCAACTATATACAGGCAAAATAAAAAGTAATACCCATATCTCCTGATGATGCCTTGAGGTGTCACTAAAGCAAAACGTTTGCTCTGTGCAAGAAACTGAACATTATTTACAACATTATTACCTTTAATCCACAGCCTCGGCACATTGTCCTAAGTGCATTCACAGCAGCCTGGGGGCTCTTTTTTTATATAGGTTGCAGTATTAAGAATAAGTACAAGTGCCATTTTGATGAACAATACAATACATACATCCTCCTCCTCCTCCACCATATACAAACATTGTCAGCTGTGAGTTTGGACCCATGTATATGCCAAATAAAACCATGGTTCAGACTAATTCAAAACTTGGACCAGAAGATGCTTGTGTGCTGTATACCATTTACTGTTGCCTAGTAGTGTTTGATCTCTCTCTGAAACAATCGTGCTTGTTGTATTTTGCTAGTTGAGCACTCTGCTAGACTTGACATGATTGATGCTTACCAGATCACGTTTTCATATTTATTTTAAATTTAGGCAAACTTTTAAACTTGTTTTGCTCTTTAAGGGATAGCTCACCTAAAACTGTAAAGTATATCATTTACTCAACCTCCACTTGTTCCAAACCTGTTTGAGGTTATCTTTCTTTTCTTTCTTTTTACTACTTTATGGATGTCAATACCAAAATACTTTAAAATATATTTTGTGCCCAGTTGAAAAAGAGTCATAAATGTTTGGAACAAGTGGAGGGTTTGTGAATGGTAAGTCAATTTAATGTCATTTAAACATTAAGGATTTAATCCTTAAGATCTTTAAAGATTTTATTTATTTTTAGATTTTATGTAATTTTTGTTTTAGATTTTAGTTTTAGATTTAGTTTTCTTTTTGCTTTTTAGTTTTAGATTTTATTTAGTTTTAGATTTGGTTTAATTTAGTTTTGTTTCAGATTTGTAGTTTTAGATTTAATTTTATTTTAGATTTTAATTTTAGATTTGAATTGTTTTTTATTTTAGTTTTAGATTTTGTTTTGTTAGATTTTATTTTGTTTTAGATTTTATTTTATGATTTTATGTAGTTTTAGATTTAATTAGATTTTAAGTTTTTTTGTAGTTTATTTTGTTTTAGTTTTTATTTAGTGTTGTTTTAGATTTTTAGTTTTAGATTTTATTTAGTTTTTATTTTAGATTTTATTTAGTTTTAGATTTTTATTTATTTTTATATTGTATTTTATTTATTTTTTATTTTATTCCATTTGCTCCTTCCCTATATTATCTCATATGTTTTAAAATGTGCTACTTTACTTTTTAGTTAGCTAACTTGAAGTTCACCCTGACCACACTAATGAAGTATGACAAAAATCACTCTTAAACCCAGTGCATTTCTGCTGCTCTGTGCTGTAAACCCAAAAGCCCAACTTGAACCAGGTTCATAAAATGATGATTTATTAAAATTGACTTTATATCTTTTCATTAAAAGTTTTGTAAACAAGATAAATTTACTTGAAGCAATAGTGCATGAGACATCAAAACTAGTTTTTATATGCTGAATATTATTGTCTTTAGTTTTAAGAATAAACAAGTGAGAGAAAATCAAAAAAAGCTAATCAAAGTAAAAAAAAAAAAATCTCCTTTAGATGATACTAATAGACAGGGTTTGAGCAGTGTGCTGTGCTGTTGCTATAGTAACCTCAGATTAATGCGATTTTAGTTGGTGAGAGTCTATGTAGTCCTTTCTGATGCTAAATTTGTGGTCACTCAAAGTTTGTTTGGGAAAAATTGCTAAAATACAAGTGTTTAATGGAATGAAAAAATTCAGAAATCAACCCTAAATTTGGAGTTTGGGCTTTTATCTTTAAATAAAATACTATGTAACTCCAATTGTGCAAAATTACTCAATTCATACTATGAAACATTAATATTTGAATGCTACATTTAGCGTCAGTTATGTTTTTCCTATGTATTCATTTTTTATTTCAGTGTTTTTTTTACTTTTAAATGTAATTTAATCAATATAATCTAATAATTAACATTAATTATTTTGTTAATATTAAATATATTTATATAACATTGAATCATATTTAATAATAACAAAATAATTAATATTATCTCATCATCCTAGAGTTTTGTTATTAAAATATAAAAATGGAAATGTTTTTAGTAATTATTTTACATAAAATGCTTAAAACAAAAATGAATAGATAAATAAATTGGATTGTTTCTCCATACAGTGGATCCCCTACATAGCATCCATTCCCTTGTTTCCCACTGTTTAAAAAGCTCTGTGCTAGTATAGTGTTGTTGGGGTTGGAGCACGCTCTCCTTTTTCATATAAAAATGCACCTGTGGAATCTAAAACTTCACAATAAGCGTTCATTTGATTGACAGCTAAAGAAAGTCTCCCCTTGCTCATGCTTCTAATCGCTATGCTAATGACAGGGTGTTATTCAGAGGGAAGTGAACGCGTAGGCTCAAGTCTCTCTCTGAGAGAGGCCAACACAGGTTAAGAACAAAAACTTCAGGCGCCATTATAACACTCCTGTTAAGAGATCTATTCAGCACTTGCCTTCATTTAAATGTACAGACAGCACAGTATGTTATATCACGGTCTTTGATTGTTGTTGAATGTTAGCAACAGGCCCCCACAGTATGCACGTAGTCAGTTACAGGTTACCTGATAGTACTGTAACATGCTGGACAAAGATTTACTTCAGATTAAAATGTTACTCAGAACTGGAAAAAGAGTCTCTCTCTGTATGTCTACATTTAGTTTTTAAAAAGAAATCTTGAAATGCATGTGCTTGGTTGCATAAAGAACCCCTAAATTTGATGTTATGGAAACTTATTGACCCAGGACTTCTGCTCTTATTCACTTCCATTGATTTAGTTTTCCGTAAAAAGCCATTTGTTATGTTGCTTGATGTTGCAGACTTGTATTTTCTCATTAAATTATTTTTATGTATAGTCATAAGTTGTTCGTAGAACAAGTAGTTCGACCAGTGTGCCATGCTAAACAAAGCATTACTTGAGATTAAAACATGGTTATGTTACTCAGAACTGGAAACGAGTCTCTCCATATCTCCTATCAAATGACTCATAATCCTCGCTCATTCAAAGACAAGTAAAGTTTTCAGAGAAATGTACTGGATTTCCACTGAGTGCTGTACCTCAAATGAGCCACTCACCATGTCAAACCAACCGAGGGATTTTTTTTTTCTTTTTGATAATTATTGTAATTACCTTTTAAGTAGCCAAGCCTGAGACCATTAAAACGTTCTTACATAAATATGAAGTGGTGGTGCAACGTGTGTGCTTCGGTTCTGACAGCTCCTGTGGTCCTGCATGCCCACTCAAAGCATTCATTCACACATACACATGCACACAAATCTGTCTTCCTCTGTCCTCTATTCATCTGCGGTCGCTTCTGCACATGACAGAGCGCAGCTGGCTTTGAGTTCTGTCCCCATTACTCCCCAGCTCTTCTTTCTCTTTGTTTCACACACACATGCTCATGTATAAACACGTACACAAACACACAGTGCAGTTATCAAAGGGAATGAGACCGTTACGGTAGGTTGATGGATTGTCTATTGTGAAGTTTCTGGAAAGGAAAGATTTGAGTTGCTGGCAGGATTACCATCTCGTTTGTTTCTGGCACTAATGGTTGCAGTTTGTTTTGTTGTTGACAGGATTAAATTGAAACTCTGTAAACGTTGCCCAATCTGAATGTTTGCATTTGTGATGGATTTGAGGTGTCTTTTGGACTATATGGGAAACAAATAGGTTTATTTTTGTATGACCTATAAATTGAACTGTAAATACAGTGTTACATTTGGATACCGTTCTGAATGTAAAAAAGTTAAACAGTTTCTGCCTTTAGTGTAATGTAGGAATGAGTCAAATAAAATTCACATAATTTTAGTATTATGTAATACACTCACAGACAACTTTATTAGACACCTTACTAGTACCGGGTTGGACCCCATTTTGCCTACAGAACTGTCTTAACCCTTTGTGGTATAGAACCAACAAGGTACTGGAAATTTTCCTCAGAGATTTTGGTCCATATTAACTTGATAGCATCACACAGTTGCTGCAGATTTGTCGGCTGTACTTCCATGATGCAAATCTCCCTTTCCACCACACCCCAAAAGGTGCTCTACTGGATTTTGTTCTGGTGACTGTGGAGGCCATTTAAGTACAGTGACCTCATTGTCATGTTCAAGAAACCAGTCTGAGATGATTCACACTTTATGACATGGTGCATTACCCTGCTAGAAGTAGCCATCAGTTGGTTATTTGAGTTACTGTTGCCTTTCTATCAGCTCGAACCAATCTAACCATTCTCCTCTGCCTCTGGAAATTAATTTGTGCCCACAGAACTGCTGCTCACAAGATATTGTGTCTTTTTCAGACCATTTTCTGTAAACCCTAGAGATGGTTGTGCATGAAATCCCAGTAGATCAGCAGTTTCTGAAATACTCAGACCAGCCCATCTGGCACCAACAACCATCAACGTCACTTAAATCACCTTTCTTCCCTATTCTGATGCTTTGTTTGAACAGCAACAGATCATCTTGACCATGTCTACATGCATAAATGCATTGAGTTACTGCTATGTGATTGGCTGATTACAAATTTGCGTTAACAAGCAGTTGGGCAGGTGTACCTAATAAAGTGGCCGATAAGTATATAATAAGTATATAACATAATGAAATATAATATCCAAATATAAACTATAAAGGACGTGACATTTTTTTTAATTTAGTTAGTTATTCAAAACTCTTATTATAATTTAGATTAATATTAATGCAGATATTAAAATTTGTAATGTATTCCTCCAGTTTACAGTTTCACATGATCCTTCAGAAATCATTTTAATATCCTGATATGCTCCTCCAGTATGGCAAGCTATTATTGGTGCTGCTTTGTATCAATAATTAAAAGCTGAATATGGATTTTTATGATTCATTTATTTATGGAAATCATAATACATGTTACTTTTCAGAAGTGCAAAATAGCAGCATTAATTTGAGTCTTTTGTAGCGGTATATATGTCTGCACTGTGACTTTTAATTTAATGTGTTGTAATGAATATAAGTTAAGTATATATATATTAAAATGTATTATTACAAAATACAGATATTCAGAAAAGTTTCTTGATGATTGAATCAGCATATTAGAATGATTTCTGAAGTATCATGTGACACTGAAGCCTGGATAAGAGTAATGATCTGAAATTCCGCTCTGAATGACAGGAATAATAACAGGAATATAGACTTCTTTCAAAAACATGAACAAATCAGGACGTCTGTAATCTTTGCATGTCTACAATGTCACTTTTGTTCAATTTGCATTTATGTTGTTTGCCTGACCGGGTTCGCAATGTAGACAGCTTTGTTGATTACAGCGAGACTGATCTAGTTTTGTTGAGTCATGAGGACTGTGTAGGTGTATGTAAATACATTGTGGAAGAGAGAGGTGTACGGCTCTAGCTGTCATAATATCAAATGAATGTAAAATTTTGCAAAAAAAATTCGCTTCTATTATGACATCCTTGCTGATATCTAAGGTCAAAAAAGTAAATGCAGTAATTTTTGGAATAATGTTTTTTTAATGCACAAGAGCACACACAGTTTTTTTCCTCCTACTTCCATGCAGAGAGTGTTTCCTGAGCAGGTTCTTTTTGATGGAAGGGACAGAGAGGTCAACAGTGGTGGCAGGAGGTCAGGTTGATGACTCAGTCCCCTGGGGTCAGTGTTTGGCTGGTTTATCATGGCCCAGTTAGCCCTTTCTCCTATTTCAGATGTACAACATCAACCATGTGTTTTTTTTGGAGTTTTTTTTTTTTTGTTTTTTTGGTAGTGTTCTAATTTTTATCTACAAACAACATATACAGTTTAAATAAAACATATGTAAAACAAAATTTCAAAATATTCCATAGACCATTATCATACATCTTTACATGCTGTTCTGACAGAAAAAACAAAACAAGTGAATCTTTTTTCATATTATTTGGGTTTGCAGATGTATTTGGGATCCAATTATAGCACATAAACTATATGGAACGGATAGTATTTAATACAGTGCATCTGGAAAGCATTCCTAGTGCTTCACCTTTTCCACATATTTTTAATGTTTCTGCCTTATTCCAAAATGGATTAGATTAATTCATTCCCTCAAAATTCTGCACACAATACTCCATAATGACAATGTGAAAAAAGTTTTTTTTTTTAATAGTTGCAAATTAAAAAATAATAATAATAATAAAAACTGGAAAATCACATGTACATATGTATTCACAGCCTTTGCTGTAAAGCTCTAAATTGAGCTTAGGTGCATCCTGTTTCCATTGATCATTCTTAAAAGGTTTCAGCAGCTTAATTGGAGTTCACCTGTGGTATTTGCAGTTAATTGGACATGATTTGAAAAGGCATGCACCTGTCTATATAAGGTCCCAGGATTGACAGTGTATGCCAAAGCACAAACCAAGCATGAAGACAACAGAATTGTCTGTAGACTTCCGAGACAGGAATGTCTCAAGGCTGGGGAAGGTTACAGAAAATTTTCTACTGCTCTGAAAGTTCCAATGAGCACAGTGGCCTCCATCATCTGTAAGTGGAAGATGTTTGGAACCAGGACTCTTCCTAGCGTTGGCTGGCCATATAAGCTACATTATCAGGGGAGAAGGGCCTTAGTCAGGGAGGTGATCTTTAACCCGGGGGTCACTCTGTCTGAGCTCCAGCGTTTTTCTGTGGAGAGAGGAGAACCTTACAGAAGAACAACCATCTGTGCAGCAATCCACCAATCAGGCCTGTACAGTTGTACCAAAAAGTATCTGAAGGACTCTCAGACCATAAGAAACAAAATTCTCTGGTCTGATGAGACTAAAATGGAACTCTTTGGAGTGAATGCCAGGTGTTGCATTTGGAGAATACCAGGCAGCACTTATCACCAGGCTAATACCATCCTTAAAGTGAAGCATGGTGGTGGCAGCATCATGCTGTGGGGATGTTTTTCAGCAGCAGGAACTGGAAGACTAGTCAGGATAGAGGGAAAGATGAATGCACCAATGTACAGAGACATCCTGAACGAAAACCTGCTTCAAAGTGCTCTTGACCTCAGAATGGGGTGAGAGTTCATCTTCCAGCAGGACAATGACCCAAAGTACACTGCCAAAATATCAATGGAATGACTTTACAACAACTCAGTGAAAGTCATTGAGTGGCCCAGCCAGAGCCCAGACCTAAATCCTATTAAACATCTCTGGAGAGATCTGAAAATGGCTGTACACTGTCAATCCCCATCCAACCTGTTAGAGCTTAAGAGGTACTGCAAAGAGGAATGGGCAAAAATTCCCAAAAACAGGTGTGTCAAGATTGTAGCATCATATTCAAAAAGGCATAAGGCTGTAATTGCTGCCAAAGGTGCATCAACAAAACACTGAGCAAAGGCTGTGAATACTTATGTACTTGTGATTTTTCAGATTTTTCATTTTTATTAAAGGGCACATAGGTTACCCCTTTTTTGTTTCTTTTGTTCCCCCAAAATGTGTCTGTAAAGTTTCAGCTCAAAACACCCTTTAGAGTATTTATTATAGCTGTTTGAAATGTCTGTATTATAGCTGGGAAAAGGTTGTTGCTGTTTTTTTGCACTGGGCTTTTAAGGCGAGTCATCCCTGCCCACCGTTCCCACGTGCCTGTCAGCAACATGCCTCAACACGCCCTCGGCTGCCTCAGGAAGCAGATCTCACGTAACGTTTGTGAGAAATACTACCGTAAGAACTTTACCAATCAGTATTTAATGCATTTTTTGTGGAGTTGCAACAATGAGTTCAAGCACACACAGCACAGACACGCACACACACACACATAGCACAGACACGTAGCGCAGACACACACACACACGTACATACCGTAGGCAGGCAGACACACTCACGCAGACACACTCACACACACACAGCACAGACATGTAGTGCAGACACACGCACACATACATGGCGTAGACACGCAGACACACTCACACACACACACACATAGCACAGACACGTAGCGCGACACACACATACATAGCGTAGACAGTCAGACACACACACACACACACAGAGACAGTGAGAGACGCGCGGCTGTGCTGATGAAGTGAATCTGTAGTGAATGGCTGAATTTCATTACACACGTGCACACGTTTTAAAACATGTTAAACTTGTAAAACTCACTCTTGATCACGTTTGATGCTGATTGATGATCCAAGCAAACTGACCAGACCTTTTATTCCCGGTCGCTTTGCGCTCGTCCTGTCTTGTCGATATGAGTATATGCGTTACCACGGAGACATGTTAATGCGCGCAGCTGTCAATCAATGTTGGTGGGCGGGGGGACCGCACTCCTGTGTAAAGTTGTGGTCGATCTGAAAACCGCTCCAATTGGTCCACTGTTTTTATGTTGTTAAATAAAAAAAACAAGGACTGGGTGTGTTTATTTCACCCCAATATGGCAGTATATACACTATACTTACACACATGTATGTCCAAACAGCGTGTAAAGGAGATTTTTTTTTTTTACCATAGGTAGCCTTTAAATTTGCAACAATTTCATGTTTTTCACATTGTCATTATGGGGTCTTGTGTGTAGAGTTTTGGGGAAATAAAAGAATTTAATCCATTTTGGAATAAGGCTGTAACGTGAAAAAAGTGAAGAACTATGAATACTTTCCGGATGCACTGTATGTACATGTGTATATAGGAATAATATATGTGTGTATAAATATGTATATTTATCTTTGGTAGCAAATCCCAGTATAGTTGAAGGGTTTGGTGTTGTGTGAATTCTTGTGGTGCCGTTAGCCATTCAGGACTGTCATTACAACTGTTAAGTTGAAGCACTTCTGGAGACAAAAAGCAAGTCTAAGTGTTTTGTTTGGTGTTTACAGTCACATTTGCATTAGTTGACAAGGTTGATGGTACATGAAAAGGACAAGTAATTACAAGTCCAGTATAAACAAAAAGTCTGTCCAAGCAGATGTTGCATGGCTTGCAGTTCACTCGCATCCTTAGAAGTTGGTAGGAACATTATGTATTGTTGCATTTAATAAGGTCTAACAATATCTCTTAAAAGGAAAGCGTGGAGAGGATTGGAACACTGTTGTTTTGAGTTTAGCTACTGCATGAGCTTTTGAGCATCGATTATGTTGGAATGTTTGGCATTGTAAGCAATATTATCCAATGTTAATTTAACAAAGAGTACTCAAAGACAGTTTAAGCTTTATGGTCAGTTTATAGCTAAAAAAAATCTAAATATAGCTCTGCTTCTGACATATTTATTGCATATAAATTTTTTTGGTGATGAGAGTCTATAAAGACTCCAGCTAGTATGTTTTTTATATATATTTACAGGATAAGATATATAAGAATATCAGACATGGAAGTGTGACAGTGTTTTGAATATCACCATGAGCAGCATTGCAAATGTGATTATTTTGCACAACAGTTCAACAGACAAGATGTTATTCAAGAGTTCACGCTTAGCTGATGATTGATAATAAATCTAGTTTGGCGTGCTGTCCCGGGACAGAGCCCTGAGCTTATAAGATCCTCGAGCCCTGGGCTCCCTCCCGTTGCAAGGCGAGAGGGGAGTTTGAGCTCAGGTAGATCTCGATGACTCCCCCTCTTGCTTGTTGTAGCTAAGTGTCAGATATGGATGCTGAAACGTGTACTCAGAGTTTAGCTAAAGTATTTTGGATTAATTGTTTAGAGTGCTTGGTTTTGAACTGTGGGAGGAAACCGGAGGACCCGGGGAAAACCCACGCGACCACGGGAAGAACGAGCAAACTCCGCACAAATGCCGTCTGGTTTGGAAAGGAATTAAACCAGGGGCATTCTTGCTTTGAGGCAACAGCGCTAATCGCTGGCCACTGTGACGCCCGTTTGAGAAGGGGGAAAGTAGGGTTGGGTGGAGGGGGTTTCTTCAAGACGAAGATATTGAGATGAGAAAAGTCTGGTTTTTTATAGTGAGTTAAGGATCATCTGATAGGATAATCAGTCGTTAGCTAAAGTTGGAACAGCTGTGAACAATCATAAGCACATGATCCTCTTGAAATTTGTTTATAAATAAACTTCACTTATTGAATGAGTTAAATATTTGTACATTGAGCAACACTTTTTTGTGAAAACAAATCGATTGAACCAATAATGCAATGATCCTTTCGTAAAGAGAGTGACTGTGTCTGAAATCACATACTTCTCTACTATATGGTGATCAGTGTTGGTTAAAGTGTACTTTATAAATCATAACTAAATTTTTTTTATTTCATAACTAAATTTAAAATTTTTTTAACAATTATTGACTAAATGTGTTACTTAGTTACCTTTAAAAAAAAGTATTGTTTCAAATTAGAGTAGGCTTAAGATGAGTGATATGCCTACATTAAGTTCTGCAGATGAAAGGAGTAGTTTTGTGTGCACTCACAGCATCGAATGAGTATAATCGGATGTAAAGCGACAGAGCTGACTTTTTTTTTCTTTTTTTATACTGATTCCCTTATTATGACAGGGACTTATTGCATTCTACTGGTGGTTTAGGACCTGAATCTGAAAAGACATCAGCAAAATATTGTTGTAACATTATTGATTTTAAAAATACCCCGAAATAATAAAAAAAAAAATTTCATTCATCATTAATTTTGTTATTACAGACTGTTTGTGCTAGTTAATCAAAATTCATGCCTAATAAGAATTTATAGTTTTATGTACTGTATTTGATAATACAAATTATATACATGCTATGATTTTGGCAGCACTAACTGTTATATTATATACATTTTAGGATGTGCATATTGAAATTACAAGATAATATAATGTTAATTTAAAATACAGTTTTTAATGATCATTTAATTAATGATCAAGCAAAACTGTGGAACTCATACTTCATTCATTCATTTTTCTTTAGCCTAGTCTCTATTTTAGAGGTTGCCACAGCAAAATGAACCACCAACTAATCCAGCATATGTTTTACGCAGTGCATGCCTTTCCAGCCGCATCACTGGGAAGCACCCATATACTCTTGCATTCACACACACACACTCATACATTGTGGCCAATTTAGCTTACCCAATCCACCTATAGCGCATGTCTTTGGACTGTGGGGGAAACCAGGGCAACTGCAAAAAATCCCCACGAACATGGGAATAACATGCCAACTTCACACAGAAAATGCCAACTTGCATAGCTAGGACTCAAACCAGTGACCTTCTTGCTGTGAGCCAACATTGCCAACCACTGAGCCACAATCTAATACTCGTTTTTAAAAAAAAATATAACTTGAATTTTGCCTGTTTTGTCCAACATGCTATTAATGAGGTACAGAAAATCGCAAACAAGTCTTGAAATGTTAAAAACGGCAAGTCATTTTTAGGTAAACAAGACGAAATAAGATTTATAATTAAGAATATTTAAGAAGTCTGCAGTGCATCATCATATTTGTTTGTATGTTTTAGTGTTGGTTTTTTTCTTTAGATTTTGCCACATTAATGGCCAAGTGGAGAGCAATAATACAAGCAAGCCCTTTGGGTATAAATGCTGGACAAGTACTTTGAACACACATACAAATACACTTTGAACAGTACGTGCCTCCAGGGTCTGTTGGACCAAATCTGAAATGTTTTCAGTTGAATTATTCAGCTAGATTATTGTTTTATGTTTTTTTTTTCTGCGCCACGACAGCCAGGGATGTTGGTTTGCTTTTCAGCGGGGAGTTCTGACACTCCAAAGACATCTTGGGGGTCTTTGCAGTTTTTGAGACATTACACATGTAGTTATGATGATCTGACTCAGTATGTGATAAAAGACATCAGCAGTGATTAATCGTTACTTTTAGTCCTAATGGAACGAATTGGCAGAAAGCCTCTGCGTCACAGCAGGGGTACAAGTACAGATGTTAAGCACACACACACACAATGACCCAGTAATTGGAATAATACTAAATCCCATGACTCCACAGCTGATCTAAGCTCAAATTGCTTGCAGCTGAGTATACTCCTGCTGGATCGGTTTGGTTTGTGTTGCTGGCTTGTCTTTGGGCGTGCTTGAACAAACTCCATTTCTACTCAAATATTGGCGACTATCGCAACTAACAGACTATCTGTCACGTTTCAATGAAATGGCAGCAGTGAAAGTTTCTGTTTGGGTGCAGAGTTGTTTCTGGGACATATCCAGTGTTTTTGCTTTCCATTATCTAATTGGGTCTAAAACATGTAAACAAATTGAATCTGCTGTCAAATACTGTACTGAGGACACCAAACTATGCAGTGTCACTGTGTGGAATTTTAGTCTTACTTTCAGATATGCCTCCATTCAAATGTTCGGGATGTTAATTATTTTATGCAAGGGTGCTGAACCTTTTTATGTTTTTTGCAACCCAAGCTTATTCGGATTGGATACCCATATATCCATTTCTGGAGAGAGCAAATTACATTCAAGGAGCTTTTTTTGTATTTTTATTTATTTAATTTTTTTTTGTTTTTGTTTTTGCGAATCTGCCAGAGGCCACAGTGTATGCTTTTTCAGAACTCAAATTTCTTTCATAAGTTAGATTAACGCCTGCTGTTCTCACGAAAAATCAACCAGAGGCTGCTGTCGACTGACTGATTTACCGACTGACCAATTACCCCCCCCACCCTCCTTCTTCCCTAATGCCAACCAATAGTGTTTTAAAAAAGCACAGATTGACCCGCCCACCCCCTTTCCTAAACCCAACTCCAAGGTTTTGAAAAGCAATCTAGAAAAAGAAAAGCTCTCACTTGAATTTTAACATGTTTTTGGATTTTGAAGAGCAAAGAGTTTATCCCTGTTTTATGATTTAATATTAATATTATGGTTCTTCTGAGTGTGCCAGTTTAGGTTCAGTTCAAAACACAGTTCAGATTTTTTTATTATAATGTGTTCTCAAGTGTGATGTTGGGAGCGTGTACACAGATCGCTGTTTTAGGGGTGTGTTGCTTCACATGAAAATTAGTTTTCAATTCCCGCCCAACTTAACAAGTTAAGAGCTCTCCCGCTCTGTGTTTGGCAACAAACAGGCAGACAGAGAGAAGCAACATGAGAGGACCAGCATTCAGCCGTACATGTACGCCTCAGACACAGACCAAGCAGAGAGTACAAAATTATTTGTGTCTTTGTACAGTTTTACAGCCAACTGTGTGCTAGTTTAAAGTTCCAAGCTTGGACACCGAGACTAATAACCACACACAATGAATTACTTTGACTGAGGCACCGGATGACCCGCTTAGAGCCGCAACACGGCACACCAGACACGGACATTCGCATGTTATTTAAAATGAAACCATTCAGATGGAGCTCTGTGGGCAGCAGAAACATGAAGTGTCCTAAATCCTGGCTGGGCGCTGCAGACAGCCGCCGATAGAAGCGCCGTTGTGTATTTAGAATTCTAAAATGCATGGTGCTGCGTGGCGGGAAGCTGCGCGTCGCCGAGCGGTGCTTCTGGTGTGCGACCTGCAGGCAAGTTTTCCAATGGAGCGACACTCTCGTGAGACAAAGGCGCTCACACTTTACAGCTGCACCTAGTTAAAATCACACTCACAGGGAGATTCTGTGACCTCGAGAAATGCAAACAGCTGAAGTTTAAGATGGACGGAATGAAAAGTAAACTAGTTTTCAAATCTACCTACAAAGTTACAAACAATAATTCAAATTAGAGCGATCATGAGGTGAATTCTGATCTTGTATTGAGCCCAATGAGCCTTGCATCTAAACATAGAGCAAGGGTGTTCCTTTAGTGACATCACTTTGACTCGCGCTGAAAATGGCGGATGTGAAACGACAAACTGAGGATTAGGTAACGCATGCCAATCAATATTGGTGGGCGGGGGGACCACACCCCTAAGTCAAGTTGCAGTCGATCTAAAAACCGCTCAAAATTGGTCCACCGTTTTTATGTTGTTTAATTGAAAGCCCCTAATCCCTTTCGACCATAGCAACGCCCCTGATGACATGTCATACTGTATATCAGTGGTCACCAAACTTGTTCCTGGAGGGCCGGTGTCCTGGAAATTTTAGCTCCAACCCTAATCAAACACACCTGAACAAGCTAATCAAGGTCTTACTTGGTATACTTGAAACATCCAGGCAGGTGTGTTGAGGCAAGTTGGAGCTAAATCCTGCAGGGATTGGTGACCCCTGCTGTATATCATCAATGTCTTAATATACATTGTTTTAGTTTAAACACCATTAAAAGACAGTACGTATTTTTAATTATGTATTACAGTTTTTCATTTTAGTTCATTTGTTACATCTAATATTTACATTTACAAACTATTGGACAAATGTTTGTATCCAAAGTATTTTACAAATACGAACAATAAATGTAATGAAGGAAACAGAACAAAAAAATGTAAACACTATTCTGATTTAATTTAGTCAAATACATTGAGTCTCAGTTCTTTAAAGGATTATTTAGTTTAAGTAATAAGTGTTTGGATTTGATGTACCAGTTTTGTTATTGTGAAGAACATAAACAATAAATGAGTTAACAACACATTTTAAGTCATCCTCCATTTATTTACATTCATAAAAATGATATTTTTATTCAGGCATTAAGGGAAAAGTCATTTCTGAAGGAATGCATCATATGGTTTACATAAGACAGAATGAAACATCAGCAAAACGCACTCATTAACACAGTGACAGACACAAAGTTACAAAAATGTAAAGGAATTTGCAAAGAATTTGCAATTAAGCACAGAATACATTTATACACCTGGACTTTTGACTTTTAGTGACATCTACAGCTCTTCTACACTGCAGTTGAACGTTGGTTTGTTTGACAGTTTCAATTCTATGCTGTAATGTGACATCTTCACCTTCAAAAGGGAGTATCATGTTTATGGCTCAGTGCTTGTTATTAAGATTTTGTGTTTTTGTTTTACTGTTTGGTACTTTAGCATCATTCTTGTTACAAAATCCATCAGATATCCTGTATTCTCCAGTTCACACAGCAGCTGTTAGTTCTCCCCCAACAGGCGGTTTACTTTTACACGTGTCCATACACAATTTACATTCAGTTTGTCTCAGCTACCTCCTTAGTGTTGTTTGTCTCTCACCATCTCCAACCTCACGTGTCTCCTTCTCAGCATGTTGTTCGTCCACATCTTCAGCTGACTGCAGTGTTGGTTTTCTTTCCCTCTTAGTTTGTCTTGCAGAGTGCAGTGTCTGTCTGTGTAGTTTCTGTGTGTCCCCAATGTAGAGATGGTGCTCAGTCTGGGTCAGTCTCCATCATCTCATATGCAGCTTGGCTGGCAATGACAAAGTTAGAAACGTATATACAGCAAAAATATTACACATAAAAAGAATTAGTAAACTTTTAAGCATTTACCCCCATGAAGCTACAGTCTGGAAGTTTAAAACATTTAATGGAATGATTTCAACAAAAACCTATATTTGTTTTCAGAAAAAGGACAGTCGAAAATTTTCTTTTTGACAGGGGGTGAGTAAATCTGCAAATCTAAGTTGTAACTAAGGTTAAAGTATTTGACAATATTTTAACAATCAATTTCTTTACAAACTTAAATCCATATGCACTAAGTTGCTTCATTAAGATTTAAATGCAGGTCTACTCCCAAAACTAAAGTGTTACATTTAATTATTATAATTAATTGAAGGTCAAGCAATGACAATTGTGAAGTTACTTAAATATTCTTCCGTACTTACCTTTGTGAAAATGTTGAGAGCATAAACGGAGAAATGAAGATATATTTTGCGTCTCAATGCAGCAGGCCAGGACACCCGATGAATCTCTTGTTACCGCTACAGTCCGTCAATATCCTTTCTTCCGAGTGGGAAATTTAAAATATCTGTCATCGTGATCATTTGTTTACCTTTTCGATCGTGTGATTTACTATTACAGCCCTTAACACTACAAGAACGTAACACTGTGATACTCTGCGAAAGACGCTAAAGCCATATAATGTAACAGCTCACGTTAACTCGGATACAACACAAATGGCGGCTATGTCCCATAATGCAATTCGGTGTTTACAAGTGTGTCGTCACCTGACAAAGACCGAATGTTTACATGCGTCTCGCGCTTTAGTATTCAGGAGTTCTCTCATTAGCTGCGTGTTCTAGTCTTGTTTTATGTGAGCACATGGCTTGTGTCTTTGTACTGTATCATGTGCTCTCCCGTCTATTGTCTTGTCCCACCCACCTTGCTATCCAATTATAGCGAGAAGTTAAGAGCGGGGGGCAGGACGGGGGGGTGGCGGTTGGTGCGCGCGAAGTGAAGAGTGGGGGGGGGTGTAGAGGGGTATGAAGATGGTTGCGCGTTAAGTTCGGTGTGCATGGGGGACTGAACCAAAAAGCTAGCCAGACTGTATTAAAAAACTGAGGACCGGTGAAGGGGTGTAATTCCGGGAGACAGAACAATACGTAGATGGGCGGGAGATGGGTCTGAAATACAGGAGACTCCCGGGAAAAGCGGGAGTGTTGGCAGGTATGGTGTTATTGGTTTTCATTATCAGCCAAAATGTCCAAATCTACATCTCTATATTTCTGTTTTAATTGTGTTTTTGATCAAATAAATGCTTAGTGCCGTGGTAAATTTAGAGCAATTGTTTTAAATCATAAGAATTAACTCCAACCTTGTCTGTGTGCACTGCACCCACGTTTATCTGCAGTATATTAATGTCTTACCTACCCTTAAGATTAGAAGCATCATTGAGGAAGCAAGCTCTTGTACCCCCTAGTTAATTGTTTGCTACTAATTTCCAATAGAGCCATGTATGTACAGTATGCTGTGCACACATTTTACATTTAATATTTCTGCTGGTTATTGATTGGGAGGATGGCTTGGAAATTTGAATCTGATTTGTAAAGCTTTAATTCAGTATAATCTATTTTCTCATTACTCACACACACTCCAGACACACATATTAGTGTGTCCAAAATGAGCAGACTTGTGTGGTGACTGCTGACATGACCCCTGGCATTCTGTGCTGCCGACACGGTTTGGTCTCAAAAAGAGCAGCACACAACGGCCCTGGAGGCAAAGCTGGACCCACTAAACCTCAAACATGCAGACTAACAGCTACACTCGCAATTGTTGGGAAAGTTGACCCAAAATGAACACACCGACATTATTTACTCACTCTAATGCTTTTCAAAAGCTGTATGATTGTTATTGTTTCATAAAACACAGTAGGAGTTCTTTACCTCAATGTATAGGCAACTCTTTTCCAAACTTTTCCAAATAAAGTTTTCATATTTCATATTTCATAATAAATTTCATATTTATTATTTTGGAATCATTACAGTATGTGAAGGCCTGTTCACACAGTGGCAAAAATCTGATATTATAATGTGCTGCTTTGGGTCATTCCTTTAATATAGTGTGTAGTATGGATATATTTGATCATAAAGATTTTGATATGATAATGAGTGATCAGGACGATGCAGTGGCATAGTGAGTAGCACATTCGCCTCACAGCAAAAAGGACACTGGTTCGAGCCTCGGTTGGGTCAGTTGGCATTTGTGGAGTTTGCATGTTCTCCCTGTGCACATGTGGGTTTCCTCTGGGTGCTCTGGTTTCCCCCACAGTCCAAAGACATGCGCTATAGGTGTATTGGGTAGGCTAAATTGTCCATAGTGTATGTGTTTGAATGAGTGTGTATGGATGTTTTCCAGTGATGTGTTGCATCATGGAAGGGCATCCGCTGCGTAAAACAGCAGTTTCTCTCCACCCTCCCCATTCACTAAACCCAAACAATGTTTTTTTTTAAAGAGCACTGACTGACCTGCCCACCCCTTTCCCTAAACACAACTGCAGTGTTTTGTAAAGTAATCTAGAAAAAGAAAAGCTCCCTGATTTTTAACCCGTTTTCGGATTTTACTACTTTCTCAACCTGTTATTTACTTGTTTGTTTATTTATTTATTTTTTTTTTTTTGTTTTGTTTTTGTCTTACCTGCTCTCTGGAACTGTTCTTCGTCAGACTCGAACCTCGTTGTCGCGGTCAACTCCGCTTTGCATCTCAAGTCCACCGACATACTTGTTGAGCTATCAGACAAACAACATCACACCGCCCCGTAGCGCTCATTTTAAAGAGGAAATGCAGCCATACGTAGCTCTGGCTACATAATTCGCGTTTCAGTTTTGGATAGGTCTCTAGAAAAAGACATTAACCCCTAAATTAAGCATCACATTTCCACAGATTTTGTTTTTCTCATGAAGATTTCTTTTTTTTTTTTTTTTTTTTTTACATGAAGCTCATGTTGTTTTCATATAAAGGCTTCATTATCAAACCATTAACTAGGATTTTTAGCTCAATAAACTGCTAATTAGCTGCTTGGTTATTAGTAGCTGCTTATCAGTTATGTAGTAGTTGGGTTTAGGTTTTGGGTAGGATTAGGAATGTCAAACAAATCACTCTTTATAGCTACTAATTTGCAGATAGTTTCTTAATAACAGGCAGGTAATAAGCCAGTATTAATAGCATAAATTGTGACTTAAGCTAAAATATTGCCAATATTCCTACTAAATAACTAATTACAGGTTTGGGAAGACATGCGAATGAGTGCAACATTCCAGTGGTCATTATAGGACAAAAATCCTGTTGATTGACACAAAAATAATGTATATGTTCTTGGTCTGGTAATTCTGAATCTACATTTAGTTTTTTCAGCCACAAGGAAAAGAAAACACTCTCACTCACACCATTCACGTTCAATAGTGCAGAAGACAACAGGTTTTGTGTCATATTAGGTCTGAGTGAGATAAAACGATAAAGAATTGCTCTGTGGAATAGGTGAGAGAGTGAAGAGGACAGCTGAGAGTTATGAGACTGGGATGACAGGAAGAGCCTGGTTAAGTTATCAAATGCTATCAGAGAGACAGGAAATATTTCTGCCATGTTCGGAGATGAAAACACTCCCCTCCCTGTTTAATTGCTCTCAGTCTAACACAGAACAGCGACTGCTATCAAAGAATATGGCCTCATAATATGACTAATAGTGTACGAGAGAGAAACGGCTCTGCATTCTGACAGAATCTTTGTTAAAATGTGTTTTTCAGTTTGTCAACAAAATTGTTATTCAGTAACTGTAATTGTATTCAGCAGTTGGCCTTTTCACCCTTTGTTCAGTATGAGTAAGCTTTTATTTTTGCAAGGATCCCTGTGGGGCCTAAAACAGAATTATACAATTACAGAATTAGCAGATTATATAATGTTATATTCTGAGTGTCAGAAAATACCAGCCTCATACTGTAGATTTTGGCTGTATTGATGTCACTGGCACACTTGTCGAGCATTAGAAAATGGAATATGGAAATACTAATATTTGTGGTAAGGCATCTCACTAAATGATGTGTTGGTTTTTAAATTACAGTTGCCACAATTTGAACATTTTCAGCTTCACACATTGAAAGTGTGAAATTATCAAATATTTAAGAGCAATAAACTCGTATTGCTGAAGCACCACACATTCCTCAGGGTCTCTTTTAAGATGTCACAGGCTGTTGAATGACAGTACTTTTTTCAGATATATTTAGGAATTATTTTATACTAAATAGCCTTCAAAAACTGCAAATTTTGTGACAGAAATCCCATGGTTAAAGGGATGGTTCATCAACATTTACCTCATACTCAAGTGATTCTAAACTTTTATGGATTTCTTTCCTCTGTTGAACAAACAATACACAAAAAATATTCCACAGAACTGCTGCTCACTGGATATTTTCTCTTTTTAGGAATATTCATTGTAAATCCTAGAGATGGTTGTGCATGAAAATCCCCGTAGATCAGCGGTTTCAGAAATACTCAGACCAGCCGTCTGGCACCAACAGTCATAAAGTCATTAAATCACTTTTTCCCCATTCTGATGCTCAGTTTGAACAGCAATAGATCATCTTGACCATGTCTAAATGCCTAAATGCATTGAGTTGCTGCCATGTGACATGGGCTGATTAGAAATTTGCGTTAACAAGCAGTTGAACAGGTGTACCTAATAAATTGGCCGGTGAATGTATATCATTGTATTTATGTTAAAGGGGCAGTAGGTGATTGTCTTTAGAAACATTTTTAGTTGTGCTGGTTGAAAGTCTCTTCAAAGTCCAATAGTAATGATTACAGTAAATTATCTTAAATTTTTTTTATATGTATTTTTATATTCTAGGTAAGGCATAAAACTAAAAAATGTTCATTCAATTAAATATTGTTGGACTGACATCTCCCATAATTGCGATAAGCAGCTCAGACTGTCTGTCAGCAAATGTAGATTTGGACTTCTGTGCATCTGTTCACGCAGATCCGCCATTCGCGCGTGCCAATCTGCATAAGCGGCCGCGCAGTCACGAGACAGAGTAGGAGAATTGAAATACTGAATTGAAACTTTTAAAAACCTGAATCAGTATTGGAGTTACTTTAGCCCGCTGGAGGAAGGACGACACCATGGCTGAAGTATTACTGTTAGACAAGTAATGTTCTGTTTTAAAACTATTTTAGTCAGGCTAAGCTTATGTTAGATTGTGTTGTGTTATGAATGATTTATATGCACAGACGTGTTGTTCAGCCACTGAAATTTCCCGGTAAAAGATTGATGTGATTTTTTTTTCAGTTTCAAAAGGTTCTTTTACAGCATCGATAATGTAGATTTATATTTAGTTTAACAACAAAACATCAGTAAATAGTGCTATTCCGCCTAACCTGCTTTATTGAGCCGAACTTGCTTTTATATTCACATTGGATCATTTTTTAACAATAACAGCCTTCCAATACTGTTTACCATGCTACTCTAAATATTTGCTCTGAAATAAAATGCAATATTGGCTTAGTAATAAATGTAATTCCTGCACGGCGCTGGCTAAACACTAACTAACTGGTGAATGACATGAACTAGTGGGTTGTCGGTTTGTTGTTGTGACACAGTGTGCGCGCTCGCGATTTCAGGGGGTGTAGCTTTGAATCACAGTCCCTCCCCGCCGTCCAAAGATAATATGCTAAGCGGTTAGCATTTTGGCAGGTCACCTACTGCACCTTTAATCATTACATTTTATGTGTGTGTGAAAGAGGATTTAAACTGGTATTTTTACAAACAAGGTTTACTTGAACTGGCAGGAAACTGCTTGACTGCTGGAGGAAGAAAGACTGTGAAGGCAAATGAGGGACGAGTAGAGAAACGGCAAAAGGGGGGAAGAGAGAGAGAGATCTCCCTCTGGCCAAAATGAACAAGAACTAGGCCATGCTGTTCCGCACCTGAGCAATGCCAAAACAGCTGCTGCTTCTTTTTTAACTCACCTTTGAATTTACTGTGGGGGGAAAACAACTACAGTAACTTTTTATAACATCAGTGGCAAAGCACTGTGTCCTCTGCTACAGCGATATCTGAGGAGCTGCAAGGACATAGCTTATAAACTGGACTTGTGCACATGTGTGGCAATATGGTCAGTAGTTTAGATTGCATCACTGTTGCTGCTGAGCTCCTCTGGGCATCAGATGTGGCCCTATAAAACACATCTGAGCCAGAAATGAATGAAACCAATTGTTTCAAACAAAAAGAGAGCAAGCAAAAATTTACAGGAGCCTGGCAATGTTTGCCACACCTGTCTGAATCCACTGAAAAATCAGTGGTGGTGTCTAAAATAGTTTGTTTCACTAGGTTTAATTTTATATATTGTCTTATCTTTTTTTTTTTTACTCTGACCTGAAATCTTGCTTATCTTATGGATCAACCTATTTTAAGCTCCATTTGAGTAAATAATGAACAAGTGATTAAAGGATAATCACAAAGATGAATAAACACCTGTGCTGTATTCCAGAGCTTCACTCAAAAATGAAAATTCACTCACTGTTTACTCAAAGTTTCAAAGCTTTTAGAATTTCTTTATTCTTTTGAATGAAAGAAAGTTGAAAACCTGTAAATATCACCTTCCACAGAAGGAAAAACAGTGGAAGTAAATGGTTGCAGGTTTCTAGCTTCCAACAGAAAACAAGAAACTCAAACAGGTTTGGAACAATTGCATAGAGAGTAAACAATGACAGATTTGTTTTCATTTTTGGGTATCCAACTATCCCTTTTATGCTTTTGAAATGGCACCTCTGTTGGCACAATATGTTACTGCAGCTGTTTTTTGATGTAGATATTTACTGAGTTTTTGTTTTGTTTGTTGATCATTCATGGGATATATAAAAGAAATACCATCTGAAAAAAACAATACCAGCTGAATTATGATAATCTCCTAGGGCCCAGGGTGTTGTTTTACATGCAATTGTATTTCTCTTTGCTTTTTGGGCTTATTGGAACCTAATTAGAATAAAACCTAAGTATCATCTTTTGATATGATGTACTTTTAGAGAAAAATGATGTCCATATGTGTGGACTCATGGTCTGAATTTATGAACTCATGGTCTGAACTCATGGACTCATGGTCTGAATTTACATAAATTATATATATATATATATATATATATATAAATTATATATATATTTATATATATATATATATATATATATGTATGTATGTATGTATGTATGTATGTATGTATATATATTAGGGATGTCCCGATCCGATATTGATATCAGAAATTCGTCCGATATCAGTCCAAAAAACTATATCGGACTGCGTTAAAAATCTCTGATATAAGCAGTCCGATAATCTCTTAACTCTGTTACAGCTATTCTATCCAGCAGCGTCCAGAGCCAGCGTGCAAAGCCCACGTGATCACAACACTGCTTGCTAGCAAAGCCTCTAAGAGTTAACATGCACTTCACTCTAAGTTATGGTGTATTACGATAGAAATCTATTGTGATGGTAGCACACGCTGACGCTAGCAACAACTGCACTTCTCTAACGCTACTGGTTTATTTACTTCACATCAAGCAATCTTTACATTGTTTTGCATAAGGCTGCTAACCAAATGGCGACGTAGCACACATCGTGCGAACCTCAATTCGGTCATGGCATATCGTGGTTCATCCAGTGTGATACCCAATTCATCCCCAGCGCTTCACACACATAAGACTTTACCTCAGCGGCCCGGTTCTGTGTGCGTGAGAAAAGTCTCCACCACAGACTCGCGGGCTCTGCTGCTGCAGCAGACCCACAGAGACGCGCTGGACACCTGCTCTGACTTTAGCTTTGAGAAGAGCACAGGACACGCGGGAAAAAAAAGCCTTTTACTAAATACACTGTTTCAGCTCATTATTTAGGGTGACAATACATTATCTTTTTCCCGGACATGTCCTCTATCTGAACATGTCCCTGATTCTGCTTTCTTTAGCTGCGTTTCTACATTATTTTGTGCGCAAACTTTCAATCTCAATCTCTCAGCAGCACCAAGACTAGAGAGGGAGCAGATTTGACCTGTCAGTCGTGCACATGGAAAGTAGGAGTGAAATAGTGGATTTATTATTCTTTATTTCATTTTTTTACTTGAACACTCTGAAAGGAACAGTGTCATGTAAAATGCTAAACTTTTTTGTTGTTTTAATTGTCTATTAAATTAGAATAAGAAGTCATTCTGTTGCTGAGGGCCATTACAGTTTAAAAGAAAGAATGGTATTACTTTTGGGGCAGAAGGAAAATTTTATTAGAGACATTCCCATGTTTAATTCTTCTTTAAAAAGCCCAGAAAGATAAAGTGCTCTGATAAACAGTGTCAGCTTTGCATACAAGTTTGCAGTTCTCTTTATTTACATTGTCTACTTTTCTCATGTGGGCAGTAGGGTGGAATCTGTGCAAATATGCAAATACAATGTATTTTGATAAATAAAATTATTCTTAAAAGTCCCATTACTTCAAGTGCTGTGGAGAAAATGTGTGTTTTAATCTAGCCTCTGCAAGTATTTTTATGTTAAATATAATATGTGCAATATATATTATTATAAAATTAATAATGTTTGGGAAAATTTATACAGCCATAATCTTCTTATGATACAAACACAGATGAAATGGCTCTGATCATGTAAATGTTTGTACTAACCATACTGCACATTTTTATTAACTAAACAATAACTTATTTCTGCTGCACAGTGTAAAAGATATGTTTCAGCTCAACTGGATCAAAAATTCATCAAAAAGCTGTGTGTGAAATAGAAATTTTGGACACTGAACCTTTAGCAGTTATTCAATTAACAATATTTTTTCCCCTGTGTTCCTGCTCTCTGCAGTTTCTACTATTTGCTGATGGTAAAAAATGAATAACTGAAGTGACCTTTAATTAGCATTTTGCACTTTAAAAATGTATTTTTGTTTATTCAATTAAGATATTTTTCAGTGTCTTAATATTTATTCTTTAATTCTTTTTATATATTCTTATGTAAAAGGTTCACATTCATGCAACCAATAGTTAATAAACTTGTTTTTTCCATACTTACAGTTGCTGACTGTTTCTCAGTTTGATCTAGCCTTTCATACATTTGACTCAACGAAATAGGTAAAAGTAAAGTATTCATAATTTGTGCTGATATCCAATTTATATTGGTATCGGTTCGTACTGATGGCTGCAATATCGGTATCGTATCGGAAGTTAAAATTTTGTATCAGGACATCCCTAATATATATATATATATATATATATATATATATATATATATATATATATATATATATATATTAGGGATGTAACGGTATCAGAATTTCACGGTACGGTAATACCTCGGTATCAATGTCACGGTACGGTATTTATTGAATCATTTACAGGAAAAAACAAAACTTATGAAAATACTCCAAAAAAGTGCCAAAAGTGTCAATGACATACAAATTAGTCATCTATCTGTAAGCTTTGAAACAGGAACTTCAATTTTAATAACAAAAAAATATTAAACCATGTAAAAAAAATTAAGTTTCAATTTAGTATTGTTGAAAACTCATCACATTCAACATTTAATCACTCACTCACTTACTTAGATAGAGATGGGTTTTAAGGAAAATTATCATATAAATATAATCTGGTAAAAGCTGGTATCTCTGGGTATTTACAATGTCCCCTGCAACAGAAAAAACCCCTCTCATTTGGGACTGAGGTTTCTGGGACAAGAGAGATATGAGTTGGCCCAGGTTGACAGCAGTGGGTAACGTTGTGCATTGTCTTTCCCCCACTTGAGAGGACAAACCATGAGTGAGATAGAGATCTCATGTCTGCATCAATCTGAACAGTGTGCTGTGTTTCTGCAGTCCCCATGACTGATTATTAGTCGTATTCCCCAACTTGCAGGCACATGCACACACAGTGCTCAACCTGTGCAGTGCACATGCCCTTTTTAGTCTTGGATAGAAAGTTCCCTTCCAAAATGATCAAAAGTGCCCCCGCGACGCGACATACCCTCCGTCCCCGTTTTAAGGCTGATTTATACTTCTGCGTCAAACACCGGCGTATGCTACGGCACTGACGCATAGCCCTTCGCCGTGGCCATCGCCGTCACTGACGTGCACCTCTCAAAAAATGTAACTACACGTCGCAACGACGCGTAGCGTAAGCTCTGTGATTGGTCGGCTTGGTAGCGCTGACGAGTCTGGGCGGGACCGAGAGCCGCGCGAATGGCGCGACGCAGCGCGAGCTATTGTATACAAGTGTGGAGTACCGTGAAGGAGCTCCGGATGGAAAGTTTTGTTTTGTGTTTACTTCATAGTTAAAGTTGTTGCACGTCCGCCGGTTCCTGCCTCAAAATGAGCAAGTTTGAGCCACTTGTACATCCCGGAAGTGATCAGGAAAAGAAAAAAAGGAGCGAAGAAACTCGACACAGAGGAACATTTACACCTCACTGCCAACTAGCGTTTCGGAAGTGTTAATGCAGACCAACAGAGACAGCGCGCTGAAGTATAAATGCACAGCTACGTGCGTTGCATGCGCCGTTGGTTACGCCGGTCACCTGACGCAGAAGTATAAATCAGGCTTTACAGTACGCGCGCGACAACACAGCTGATAAGAACTCGCGCGACAACACCGCTATTCAGTACGCGCACGACAACACAGCTGATAAGAATTCGCGCGACAACACCAATATTCAGTACGCGCGCGGCAACAACACCCGCTTTAGGGTTTTCCAGCTCTTTTTGATCCCCGCTTCTAGCAGCACACTCCATTTCCGCATTACTGGATCTGTAGCGACAACAGAGCGCAAGGGATTATGGCCAAGCCTGGGCTGATGGGAATTGTAGTTTCCAGTACCTCCCGTTCGCTTCATTCGCCTGAGCAAATTTTCTCAGAAGACCTATAGTTTTACCGAGTCATGCGACTACGGTAATATCGAAAAAAATTAATATTGCGGTATGACAGTATTTACAATACCGTTACGTCCCTAATATATATATATATATATATATATATACACACACACAAAGAGAGAGAGAGAGAGAGCATAAAGATGAAGTTGAACTCGAAAGCTGTTTAGGCCTACTCTTACAGCCAGATGGAAACAGGAATTGAAACAGTTCAACTTCTTGAAATGTTTTGCATCTCAAATAATTGCTGAATCATGTATGTCAACTGTGCAATTATGTCAATAAAACATTTGTAATCGGTTGTCACGTTATATAATGTCACTGACATTCAAAACTTCATAGTAAGCTATAAAGAAAACGGCGTTTTTAACAAGTGAGAAAACAGTGGCTTACAGGCCTATTTAGGGTGTTTCGAAAGAATATACATATTGGGTGAAAAATAAAATGAGAAAGAATGGATATGTTTGAAAGTACAGTATCAGCTATTTGCGAAACAAGTGGGTTTCCCCTAAAAGAAGTGTTCATCGTCGAATGGTGTGGTTTACACCGCCGGCTGGAGAGGCTGCGGTGCAGAGAATGAATGAGATGTCGTGTGTGATGCATTACACCACTACAGATGAAACCGGTATTGCATCACGTGGTCACCGTCCTTGTTAGTGACTGATAATTCATTCATTGATCATCGGTAACAGGAATAAAGGACCATTTGCGTTCATACATGTGGTTGAGAGAGGACAACGGTGGGAGGGGAGAAGAGGAAAAACGCTGAAGCAGAATCCCTGCTTTCTTTCTCTCTCCCTCTCTTCTCTTTCTGTTCCCCGAACGCAGCGCGCGTATCCCACTCACTGAGCGCGAGGCTCCGCGGCACGCGCACACACGCCTGCTCACACACTCACGCACAGTCACACTCACACAGAACCAGCCGAGACAGGGAAGAATGAGGAAGAACTCGCACGCACGTTTCAGCTCTCTCAGATTTGCTGATAAAGCATCAGATATTTGAACGCTACGGGTCTGTTTGGGGAAAAACAAACGCGTATATGGAAAGCGGAGGGTGTATATGTGCATATATTACTCGCGCGGGTCTCTAATCTCTCCTCCATCTCATATATAAAAACTAAACTAATGCGAGCTGGGATACTACTGACTGCTTCCGACACGCACAGTCTCCGTTAACTCCTGCTGCCGCTGTCCTTCAGACTGACTACTTCCCGGAGTACCGTTACGGTAAGAGCATCTTCTTCTTATATTTAAAATAACACATAACCCTAGTGCAACAATAGGATACCGCCATCATTAAGCTCCATGCAGACCCATTATGCATAGGTGCCGCGTTCAACAAGGGTTAACAGGCAGCCGCAGACAGTCCGAGTATCACATTAATGATAATCACTACGGAGAGGGAACCACTTGATACAGAGGTACGCTCTTGTGCCAGTGCGGTGCGGTCCGGTCTGCAGTGGCCCGCGGAGGATCATTTAACCGGTTGTTCGCCTTCACCTCATTTTACGGAAATCTGTTGTGCAAGTGAAAGTTGTATTAAACGATCCGATCGCAAGAAAATCTGTGATGCATGAACATAACGTGTGGGGGGAAAGGTTGAGGCTCCTTTAGCCAACGTTTATCCGAACAATAAGAGCATTTCAATAAAACAATCATCCGTGTCCGCATCGACTGTATGTGGGATGGCAGATGTTTGATCAGAGGATGGGGTGCTGAATGAGAGCAGTAGGTTGCGGTATATGTGAATGAGAGTGAGGGAGATCTGAGCAGTGCTGAATTCAACCGCGCTGTATTCGGTCTTTTTTTTGCATTACACATCGTTAAACCGGGGTTAAAAACGGCCAAAATGTGTATGATTAAATAATGATCCAGGCCTATTCGAGACGCAGGGGTTTTATTTTAATTTAAATATGTGAGCAAGGTCTGCAAGGGTTTGCTGTGCACTGTACTCATTGATGACTGCAGAAATGAATGTGTGTGTGACTCTGTGGGTGTGTGTCCATGCATGTGTTTTGCACCATGAGCAAGTGTTTCATCCTCTTGCTTTAGGGGCAGATTGCCACCCTTTGTCTGATGATGCATTTTGCAGGCATGGTTTGAATTCAGGTCTGCTTGCTTGCAGTCAAGTGCCAGTGTCCCAACCTGAACTTCATTGGATAATTTCTTTTCAGTACCAAAAATCTACACTATATATTTGACTTTTTAAGGAAAAACAATTTGTAAATTGTATATTGAAAATAACATTGTTGCTATAAGTCTTAAGGAAGCATGTACTGTACCATTCTGCTGAAAAAAATGCTGATTTAATTGATTAACAATAAATGATTTAACATGGGTATATAGATCTTCACATAGAAATGATTTCACATGGATATACAAGTCTAGTTGCTTCAGAAGGAGTTTTCTCTTGACATTTCAGGAACTTGCCTTTCAGCAAACACTGTTGAAATGCTCCCAAAAAAATCAGTTTTAAATCAGTGTCAGAAATCTAGCTATATAGTAACCTTTATGAGAACGTGTGTCAGTACCTGTTGGTGATTAGTGTCCTGGTTTCGTTTCAATTAATGGATGATCTATTTTTTTCTTCACCTCCTTTTTTTTCTTTCTTTTTTAGCAGAAGTTTGCCGCCGAGTAAGGAAAGATGAGGCATCGTGAGACCTCCCCACGCCTCTTCCTGACCTTTCAGTGTCTAGTCCTTTTGGTGATAGTGGTCCACAATGTCCACCATGTGACAGCCGAACATGCCCCAGATCACAGCCAGGATCATAGTTCTCCTGCCAACAAATCTTTGAGCTGTGGGGGCGGCTCAGCCATATGTGCCCCTGGAGTCATCCTTCCAGTGTGGGAACCCCCAAATCCTTCCTTTGGGGACAAGGTAGCCCGGGCCACCGTTTACTTTGTGGCACTGGTATACATGTTTCTGGGGGTTTCGATTATTGCTGATCGCTTCATGGCATCTATCGAGGTCATCACCTCACAGGAAAAGGAGATCACCATTAAGAAACCAAATGGTGAAACGACCACCACAACTGTACGCATCTGGAATGAAACGGTGTCCAACCTTACCCTCATGGCTCTGGGTTCTTCTGCTCCTGAAATTCTGCTGTCGGTCATTGAAGTGTGCGGCCATAACTTTGAAGCTGGTGACCTCGGTCCCTCTACCATCGTCGGCAGTGCAGCTTTCAACATGTTTGTCATTATTGGAATCTGTGTCTATGTGGTGCCCGACGGAGAACATCGCAAAGTGAAACACCTGCGTGTGTTTTTTGTTACTGCTGCTTGGAGCATTTTTGCCTATTTGTGGATGTACCTGATCTTGGCTGTTTTGTCACCTGGTATTGTCCAAGTGTGGGAGGGTCTTCTCACTCTTTTCTTCTTTCCCATATGCGTGGTCTTCGCTTGGATCGCTGACCGCCGCCTCCTGTTTTACAAGTATGTTTACAAGCGCTACCGAGCTGGCAAGCACCGTGGCATGATTATCGAGACAGAGGGGGACCGGCCCTTACCATCCAAGGTGGATATCGAGATGGATGGGAAAATGCTGAACTCCCATGCCGTGGACTTCTTGGATGGAACTCTGGCTTTGGAACTGGAGGATAAAGACCTGGATGAGGATGAAGCTAGACGTGAAATGGCGAAGATCTTGAAGGAACTGAAGCAGAAACATCCAGATAAAGAGGTGGAGCAGTTGATTGAACTAGCTAATTACCAGGTGCTCAGCCAGCAGCAGAAGAGCCGTGCATTCTACCGATGCCAGGCAACCCGCTTGATGACCGGAGCAGGTAACATTCTGAAGAAACATGCGGCAGACCAGGCTCGTAAAGCAGTGAGCATGCATGAGGTACGCAGTGACACTGGTGAGAATGACCCAATTTCTAAGATCTTTTTTGACCCTTGCTCATACCAGTGCCTGGAAAACTGTGGCACCGTGGCAGTGAATGTGATCCGTCGTGGAGGCGATCTCAATCAAACCGTGTCCGTGGAATTTCGCACTGAAGATGGAACCGCAAATGCTGGCTCAGACTATGAGTTCACTGAAGGTACCGTTGTTTTCAAGCCTGGTGAGACACAGAAGGAAATCCGAGTTGGAATTATTGACGATGACATCTTTGAAGAAGACGAGAACTTCCTCATCCACCTAAGCAATGTCCGTGTGGTTCATGAGGGTGATGAGCCAGAGACCACTGAAGCCAATCATGTGGAGACCATTGCAACACTCGGTCTGCCCTCCACAGCAACAGTCACCATCTTTGACGATGACCATGCTGGAATCTTCACATTTGAAGAGCCGGTCACCCATGTGAGTGAGAGTGTGGGTGTCATGGAAGTGAAGGTCCTGCGTACGTCTGGTGCCCGTGGGGTGGTGTCAGTGCCATATAAAACCATTGAGGGAACAGCCCGTGGAGGGGGAGAGGACTTTGAAGACAGCCATGGTTTTCTGGAGTTCCAAAACGACGAAATTTTGTAAGTCACAATCTCATATTATATCATACAGCAAAATGTGTTTGGGTTCCTGTCCTGATGAGTCACTCCTAAAAAGAAGAGCAGTACTTTTTTAAGATCTGAATTTAATTTAGGTTCTTGTAGTGGTCTGTCAGAACAGGAATGTAATGCATGCAAGATGTTTTTGAATTATATGTGCTTGGAGTAGCATGCTTGATGCTAAGTATTTTGCTGTGTGGCATCATTGTGATGTCACTGTGATATGAGAAGCATTGTGTGCTAAAAGCAGCCAATGGAGGATGTCATCAAATAGAAACTCCCCAGATATATTTCCCATCTTCTTCTCTTCTCCATCTTTTCATGTATCTTTCATTCACAATTCTCTCTTCTTAGCTTTCAGCCTCAAAGCCTGATTCCTCAGAGTCAGTGTGAATGATGATGGTTATAATATATACTATTTGGCAGATGTTTTACTGTTTTGTTCCCTGTTTATTTATTAATGCATTTTTTTATCTTTGTATGATGTTTATCAAGGCTTTTTGTGGCTTTTGACTGTGGTGTATGACTAAAGTTATTTCTGGAGATGATGTTTGCATGCATTTACAGTAGCTGATTTCAAGGGGATATTCCAGACCACTCTAAGGTGGTTAGCTGGTCTTATTTGGCTGGTTTAGAGCCAACTTGAACACTTATCCAGCTAGGCACTCATCTAAAGCTCTGGCTGGGATACTAATGCAAAGTTCAGACTCCACGATTTTGATTATCTGGGCTAGAACTGCATCGCTGTTTCGTTTACACTGCAAGATGAATCGGCGACTTGGAGTTTCACACTGCATGACTTTAAAATAGGAAGAATCGCCGACAACTTTTGTCTCAGTCTTCAAACTACGCCTCACAACTAAACACACGTGAGAAGTGACATGGAAACAACATGAGCTCACGTAGTATTTTGTTATTAACTAGCCTACATAATGAGATAGAAACCTTTAGCAATGTAGAAATTGTACTTCTTTTGCTCACCTTGCTTTAAAGGGAATTAGCAATTTTTCCTCAAATTTTTTTTGAATATTCAGTTGTGATTTTGCTCAGATGACATGTCAAACAGACACGGGTGCTCCTGCCAAATTTACACTAGTTTTCATCCATTTCTTGGGTTTTCCATTTCTAAATAAACTGAAAATTAGCCCTTTTAACTTCTCCCCCAACCTCCTACTGACCTGCAGATACCCATACTAGTGAATGCTGCTCTCTCATTGGCTGTAGGTAATCGCCAATGTTATTTTCAATCAACACATTTCACACAGCATGATTTGAATTGCCGACAGGTCCAGATATTTAGCATGCCAAATATCTCACGGGCATCAGCGACTCATCGAAGATTCTCTCACATCATGTCTTTGATAGGCAAATCGGTGCTCTTCACGTGAGCAGCAATCACACAGTGTGAATTGTGATTTCAGGCATTTTTCTGTGATTTTTCTCAACCTGTCGGCGAGTCAAAATCTCTGGTAAAATCATGCAGTCTAAACTCGGCATGACTTAAACCAGTCAATACCAGTTAATCTCCATATGAAGATTCTACTTGGTGATTGTGTCTCTTGCCGTTCTGATATCGACAACATCCGTTTTCTCCAGATCATAGTGACAGTTTGTTTTGCTGACAAGCTGTTGCTTAACATAAGAAGAAACTCTCAAATGATCTCAAACATTTCTCCTGCACCTGAGCGAAGGTTGTTGAAAGTGTACAATCCTGCAACAAAATGTAAAACTGACCATCTGCCCTGGTATACAAGGCAAGCACAGTGACCGATTGTAACAGGGCTGTGTATATTTCAACCAGATTCAAAGCAGATGTTGAGGGTCAGGCTTTCAGGGGCCTGTTGGACTGTTGCATACTTTCCATTGAGCAAAGCTGTGCGCGCCTTTTAAGTGGATTTTAATAACACTCCTGTAATGAAATGATGAAGGGATAGGGGGTGTGTCATGCACTATACTGTAGACAGGATCAGGGTTGTTTTAGTCTCTCGGTTCAAATATCTCGTCTTTCCTCAGATCTTAAAAAAAAAAAAATTCCAGAACATATAATTAGAACATTATCTCAGCATTCTGGAATATGAGTGTGGAACAGGGCTGGAATGCAGGGTTACCTCACCGTGCAGGACCATGATTCATTGCACTTTTGGAGCCCGTTTGGAACAGTTTGCACGCTCTGTTTACTAAACACAGCCTCATGAAAGTTCACTCTAAAAACAGTGTTTGACCATGCTCAGAAACATTGCAGATATCAGCAAAAGATGAATGGACTGCCAAACTCCTGCTTTACTGCCAAACATTTAACATCATACATGTGCTTGCGGATACAAAACTTTTTTATTTTCCTTACAAGATTGTGCGGTCTCACTGTCACACAGTAGATCATCTAGATTCAAATATAAATTCAGTATGCACTCTGCTGTGGTGACTCCTGGGCCTAATAGTGGTGTTTTAGTGGTGTGGTGATGGTGTCATGGGATGTTAAGAAGTCCAGATCTCATAGATGGAGACAAGGCTGTAAAGCACCATCATGCTGCGATGCCCTTGAACACAACCCAGATGCAAGGCAGAATGGTTTGCTCTGGAAAAGAGAGAGAGGGAAAAAAAATTAAATGAGAAAATAGATGATCTACATCCCAGAGCCAGAGGCAAACTCCACCCTAATTTCAGTTTCGCAGTTTGTAAGAGAAAACACAGAAGTAAAGTTTGAGTTCCTTACAGGCCTGTTTCAGAACTCCCGCTGGATTATTCTGAGAGTGCTGGCGTTAACTGATAAGCAGATTTCCACAGAGCTAGAACAACTGTCAAGTTCCACAGATCCCTTGGTCTTTGTGTGTTTATCTATGAAATATTTAGCTTATTGATTATTCTTTCAGCTCCAAATACTGAAGTGCTGCACATTTCCCTTGACATCACAAAAGAATAAACCAAAAAAAGGCAAAAAAATGTACAGATTTACAGAAATGACTTCCTGAATGGTTATTTCTTTTGAATTGAAGTCCATACAATCTCAATTAAATCAGTTTAGCTTTTTTAATAGTGTAATGCTGCTTTCACAACATGAAAAAGATCTGCAAAGGTAAAAAGTACAAAGTTTACTCTAAAGGGAGTTATTCGCAATATCAGCCAGGATTGATTCTGAACTCTGTCAAACACCTTCATTGTAATCCTATTTTTCCTGGAATTATATTAAAACAATTATTATTGTTATAAAAGTAATTCCCATTCAAGAGGATGTGACCTTGTAAATTTAGTTATTAGTACTGTATTATTGCCATGTTCAAGAGATGCTTTAACATCCATATTATGCACACTTTAAAACCCAACAGTCAACTTTATCAAATAAATTTAACAAAAAAATGACTGAAAGTTAATTCTACTCATTTGAAAAGAGTTTTGAACTCAGAGTTAATAATAGCTTATCACAAAAAAAAAATCTTACTGTGAGAAAGGTAGATGCACAAAATAACACTTGCATGCTTGTTTAGTTTACATCTTAAGACTTTAGATGCAAAAACCTCTAAGTGCCGTCTTTATTTTTCATCTAAAACTAGCATTTTTCTTAGGCTACTGTGTGTAGTTTCAGTAATATTACTCTAAGTGCAAAGAATATATTATTTCTCCTTGCCGTTAAAGTAAAAAAAAAACCTGAACATAAACACAGGGGGCTGAGAAAAAAATGCTTATTTTTGAGAAAAAATTCAGATGGCATTTAGAGGTTTTTGCATCTAAACTCATCATATAAATTTCTGTGTTCGACATAGTTGAAGTCAGAATTATTAGGCCCCTGTTTATTTTTCTCCCCATTTTTTGTGTATCGGAGATAAGTTTTTTTTTTTAACACATTTCTAAACATAATAGTTTTAGTAACTCATCTCTAATAACCGATTTATTTTATCTTTGCCATGATGACAGTAAATAATATTTGACTAGATATTTTTCAAGACACTTCTATACAGCTTAAAGTGACATTGAAAGGCTTAGCTAGGTTAATTAGGTTAACTAGGCAGGTTGAGGTAATTAGGCAGAGCACTGTACAGTATGTCAATGGTTTGTTCTGCAGCCTATCAAAATTATAGCGTAAAGAGGCTAATCATTTTGACCTTAAAATGTTTATAAAAATATTAAAAGCTGCTTTTGTTCTAGCCAAAATAGAACAAATAAGACTTCCTCGAGAAGAAAATATATTATCAGACATACTGTGAAAATGCTCTGTTGCTCTGTTAAACATCATTTGGGAAATATTTAAAACAGAAAAAAGGGGGGGGGGGGGGGAATAATAATTCTGACTTCAACTGTATTTCCATTTTTCCTCTCTCTGTGCTAATTCAATTCACAATCTGTTGTGTCTTCCACTAATTCTTCCATTCTGAATAAATTTCTATCTGCTTCTTCCTGCTTTAAAATAAAAAAAAATATATATATATGCACATTTACAAAGCACACGTATTCAGAGTACTGCTACGCTATCAGCTCTCACTGGCATTTTGACATTTGTGTTCATGAAATGCCATGGCATGTGGCTGGCAAGGAGAGTCATGCTAATGCGTGTACATCTGTTATTTACAGGATTGTACATGGTCATCTTGTTGTAGCTGTGTGTGTCTGTCCATGTGGATTTAACCTATGCCATTTTAAAACTGGCCACTGATGTCATCTTAAGATGAAATTTGGACCAAATAAAGCGGCCTTCTTCAGGATTATGTGCATATACCAGAAAACGTGCAGATGTAAGTTACAAAACCGTGTGACAAATGACATCTGTATCTGCATCTGACAACTTAATCATCAGACTGTCCCGCTGGGCAGACTCAATCAAATGAAAGAAGAAAGAAATGAAGACTGAACATAAGGGAAAAAGCTAATAAACTAGCTAATATAGCAACAAATAAGACAGTGGCTGTTTAAAAATCGTTTGTGTTGCCATAGAATATTCATACAGGTCAAATATTTATGTGATTTTTCTACTTAACAAGTGCGTTCACATAGAGATTTTCCAGAGACTAAATCTGTGCAAACAAAAACCTGGAAAAGATTATGAATATGTATAAATTCAAAGAGACAAGATAATTAATGCAGAGCAGTGATCTTTTTTTATTACTCGTTTGTCATCCATCTTCGTACCTCACCATGTCTATGATTACTAATTGGGTAAACACTATGAAAAAAGTTAAATATACAGTAAAAAAAAAATAATGCAAGTGTTTGATGTACAGTGCTCAGCATATACGAGTACACCCCTCCCAAATCTCTCATTTAAGTTTTATTTTCTTTAGGAAGCTTTACATTATTGTATACATTCGATTAGTCAGTACAGAAACCAAATCTGGAGCTAATAAAAAAAAAAAACTTATGATAGCAGTCCAAAATGAGTACACACAAATGTATATGTTAGGGAACATATTGCATAAAATTAAAAAAAAAAAGCAAAATTTAAGAGAAACAAAAACTGTATTAAATTTTGTTGAAATAGTTTTTTTTTTTCCTAATACCTTGCATGAATTTAATTATATTATCTTTTAATTGCTAAGGATCTTCCATGGCTGAGATATTATTTTATTAAATATATCCGTGTAATAAATCTGTTTTTTGTTTTTTTTTTCAAATTCACTGTAATAGTTTTTAACTATTTTTAAGTTAGTTTTTTACTATTTTTATAGTAAATAGTTTTTAACTGGTAGTATCACTTTTGTACAGTTTTTTAAATATTAAAATATTTTTGCAGTCAATTAATTTTACATGAATAATTAGCAAGCTTTGATGGCTGTTAACAGCCCTATATCCATTGTGCTGACTGCAATTTTGCATTATATGTCTTTGGGCTGACACGGTGGCTCAGTGGTTAGCACTGTCACCTCACACCAAGAAGGTCGCTGGTTTGAGTTCCGGCTTGGTCAGTTGGCACGAGTTTGCATGTTCTCCCAGTGTTCGCGTAGGTTTCTTCCAGGTGTTCTCGTTTCCCCTACAGTCTAAAGACATGTGCTATAGGTGAATTGAATAAACTAAATTGGTAGTGTATGAGTGTGTATGGGTGTTTCCCACTACTGGGTTGCAGATGGAAGGGCTTCTGCTGTGTAAAACTTATTCTGGATAAGTTAATGGTTCATCCTGCTGTGGTGATCCCTGATCTAAAGGGACTAAGCCGAAGGAAAATAAATATAAATGAATGAATGTCTTTTAGGATAGCAAAATATTTAAATTAGCTTATCATAGATAAACATCTCTTGTTAGCAGATCTTAGGACATTTAAAAGATGTAGATGGTCTGATTTAAAATGAGGTCTTTTACTTGCAGTTTGTCTAAATTCTATTTTCATCTTCCAAGCCATTTTGAAGTGCTCATTTTCAACTCCTGTCTTCTGTCCATAAGGAAAGAAAGAGCAACAGAAGGATAAAGGGAGCGATGGATACAAAGAGAAAGGGAGAGAATTCTATAGAAGGATAAAGTGTGAAGAGAGTGAGTGAGAGAGAGGGTCAGGTTTGAAGTGTTAATCTGCTCTGTCTCATTAGAGCCAATAACAGCTGCAGGAAACAGCATAACTAGAACATTCACACAACACTCACACGCAGTTACACACACTGGCGTAAGAGACGCCCCCGCAGCCCCTGCATCCTTACCAGGGGCCTTTCTTGTGCCACCATGAATAAAAAATATTTTGAATAAATTCGGTTAGAATTCAGAGCGATTGTGGTGCATAAATCATCCACAGCCTTTGTAAATGTTACACAGACCAAAAATATATATTAACAGGATTCATCACTGGGTTTTATCACGTAATAACTTTCTTGAGGTTGTTATTATAAGTCTTTTATAATGTTTTGGCTGATTGTTTTTTAAATCACAAAGTAATTGTATTTAATTTAAATTGTATGTTAAATGGCGACATGGTGGCTCAGTGGTTAGCACTGTAACCTCACAGCACGAAGGTCACTGGTTGGTGTCCCGGATGGGTCAGTTGCGATTTCTGTATGGAGTTTGCATGTTCTCCCCGTGTTCGCATGGGTTTCCTCCAGGTGCTTCATTTTCCCCCACAGTTCCAAACACATGCGCTATCAGGGCTCGAAATTAACTTTTTTACTTGGTAGCACCGGTGCTCCCAACTTCAAATATTTAGGAGCACCAAAAAAAATTTAGGAGCACCAGAAAAAATTTAGGAGCACCCATTAAAAATGAATGAGCACTGCTGCTGTATTTTAAAACAACATCAATAGGACTAACAAAAAACAGAAACAACTATCGCTATGATGACATTGATATTTGTGTGCAATAATTTCAAAATGAATGTCTAATAATTATAGAATATTAATGATGATAAAAATGACAATAATAGTAACAATGAATTACATTTCTCATAATGATGCTGCCTTAAACGACGTGCATGAATATCTGCTATAAAAAGTCTGTTAATTTATGAAAAATAAATGTATAGTTTGCATCAAACAAAAATGAAGCATTGCAGTAAGAAATATGGATTTTGTACTGCTGTTTTTATATGCATGTCAATTTAATAAATAATATTTATGCTACAAAGCAAACAAAATATTATAATAAATATAAAAATATAAAAATCAGTTCAATGCTGAAAGCTGCAAAACAGTCATCAGTAAATAACTAAAAAATAATATACACCTCAAAGAAGAATAGACAAGAGAAAGTAAGTAAAGTCTCACTTCTATCACTATTTAAAAGTTTTGGTTTCAGTTTGTGTCAATTTAAAGGTTTAGTCTGAGCTCAGGCTGGCTGATCTTCATTTTTCTGTGTTAGTAGAAAGCAGGCGAGTCAGCCGACCCAATTTATGAGCAGGCAGAGCAGTATTTTTGCGATGACCACCGACGCAATACCGTTCGTTGTTATGATGAGCCGCAGTTTCAGTGTAAACTTAGTAAAGGCGAGCTCCTTTGACGATGATATGTACAGTATTAGATTTGACTTTTAGCGGACATTTGCGCTGAACACGCATCGAATGCAACGCATCGAGATTCGGGCACCTTCTCTGAAAAGCACTTACTCGATTGATCTCAGCTGGCGGATCAATATTCACCACGTCATGATCGCTCTCATCTGCGCCCTCAACTTTAGATGGGGTTTGCAAACCTGTGTGCTTTAAGTTATCACTCTTCAGCCATTTGTATTTCCTGTGGTCATAAAAGCTCCTTCCTTGTCATCTAACAGCGGAAAGTCTTGAGTGATTGACAGCTAATAGGAAGCAATATAGCGGCAGGGAAGAGCGATTCAGCACGTTTTTACAAAAAATCAAAACAGGTCGCACTACAACCATTATCTGTAGTCGCACTAACGCGCCAAAATATATTATTAGGTCGCATAGATTATTTTTCGGGCGCATATGCGACCAAAATGGTCGCAATTTCGAGCCCTGTGCGCTATACGTTTACGCTATGCGCTATACAATTCCAAACACATGCGCTATACGTAGGTGAATTGAGTAAGCTAAATTAGCCATATTGAATGAGTGTTTATGAATGTTTTTTTTGTAATGGGTTGTGGCTGGAAGGGCATCCGCTGCGTGAAACATATGCCAGAATAGTTTGTGGTTCATTCCACTGTGGTGACCCCTGATCAGGGACTTGGCTGAAAGAAAAATCAATGAAGGTAAATGTAATGTGAAGGGACACTGACAAAGGAGGTGTGAAACCAAATACAGGTTTATTAACAAGGATGGTCAGGCAAGCAACGGTCAACACAGGGGCATTCAGGTGCATACAGAGAATCCTGAGTCGTATTCAAATAACAGGGGAGTGCTTAGAAGGCAGGCAGCAGGCAGGAATAAACACTAAACAAAGCAAGGACCTAACACGGCAAGGAAAATGCATCGTAATGTTCACAATGCAGCTAAACAAGACTTTTGTAGTCCTATAACGATCTGCGTGTTTACCAGCGATCTGCAAGTATTAGTGACAGTGCGTGTGTAAATATATTTTAATATAAATTTATACAACAGTTCTGTCTGGTTCTCAAATCTGATTGGCTGATAGCCGTGCGATATTAGAACTCCTACAGCCTCTTTACCCTTTGTATATATATACTGTCACTTATACTTACAGATCGCAAATGGCAAGTATCTACCTATATTTTAGAATAATCCTGAATATATAACTCCACAGAGGCAAAATAAAGAGAAGTATTTTACAGATGAAAACTGTACATTTCCAAATTATTATTAGTTATTTCATAAAGATTATCGAAAAGATGATGTTTATTTTAGACACTCATTCTGATGCTTTTAACACATTGATGTAATATATCAACTCACACTTCTACAGACATGCTTGCAAACACGTAAAGGCTATTAGCTCTCTCATAATTGACTATTAAAGCTGCAATTATTGAGTTAAATGTTGCAGGAAAAAAATATTTCAATATTATTTTCCATAAACTTACGTAGCAAAGAAAAAGACATTCACTTCACCTGCAAGTGTCATTCATTCATTTCAAACCTATTATGATATTTAAAAGTAATGAGTGCAGCTGATTACTGTTCTTAACGATGTGTAAAGCCTGTAATATGTTTTCTTTCATAATAGCGCTCCATTAAATATTAATAATGAACCCCAATATTAGGTCTACTCCTTACTCTTTCTCAGTCTCTCTCTCTCTTGCAGTCTGTTGGCATCTGTCTCTTTTTTTCTCAGGCTGACAGTGGCATGAAAAATGTTAGATTCTGGGCAGAGGCTGTGCATCTATAATGAGAGGGTTATTAACAGTGATGTTTCAATTAGCGGACGAGCTTCCTGTGCAGGTGGGAAGGGAGTGTTTCTGTCAGATATCCTGAACCCTCAGTCACCCCAAAAGCTGAGTCAAGCCGCACTAATGAACACCCCGACACACTGTCACTGTCACACATTTTCCAGCATCAGCATCTCTCTTTCACTTCTCTGCTTTCTATCACCCTTTATAACTCTTTCTAAGTACTTAAGGGGTTAGGAATATGAACAAACGCTATCCCTAACAAATAAATGCTATAATATTGACTGTTTTTGAAATTTTTGACTATTAGGTGAAGTAACTGAAATCATCCAGCGTAGTGATATCGCACTGTAGTGCGGTCAAGACCTGCCTGGAACTACTTTAGCATAATAATTGCATGCTTTTGAATGTTCAGCAGCCAATCTAAATCAAGCAATTAATAGCACTGTAGTATGATAAATGATATTAAAGATTCTTCAAGCTTATCGTTGGGTTGACAAATCAATTGTTTACAAATATTCCATGTTTTGATGTTTAATTTTAAAATGCGTTGGACTGCAGATTATAAAAATACACACTTTAAAAATAAGTTTGTAAGGTTTCGTTTAGATCAGTGTTTCTCAACCACATTCCTGGAGGACCACCAACACTGCCCCCCGGTTTCACAAACAAGGTTTAAGGCTAGTCAAGAATAAATTCCAAGTTTGAGCTGTCCCAGCTCAAATTAATCTGCAGTGAGATGTCTTAAAATATGTCAGTGTCATATTTTTTTTTTCTCCAGATGCACGCCAGCAATATTTTTCTTATGTGTGCTCTATTTCATTATTTCAAATGGAGACACGCGTGCACAAATAAAAAAGGGATGCACATGCGTTATCACGCTTATGTTTTCCAGGCACTGCGAGTTAAAAAATTCTAAACATTTTATACTGCTGCGAGCGACACACGAGTCTTGTGACCAACCAGGTAGCTTCACATGTTGTATTAAATTGCACAGTAATACAGGTAGACTAATTACCTCAGAATAACAATTTAACAAATGCAGATACAGATCCTCTCTCAGTGATGATCATTACACCACATATTCACCTCTCATTCAACCTGACTTCAGTGTACTTGTTCAGCCCAACACAGGCTAGAATTCTTTCACTGAGCATACAGTAATAAATGAATGAATAAAAATGAATTAAGGTGAAGGACTAAAACAAACAACCTTGTGGCATTTATATGAAGTTGATATAGTGATGCTGTTTATTAAAATACTTTAAAATACTATTTGTGTAAAATGTATCCTTTTTAAATTGTTTTTATGAATGTTCATGGAACAGTTTCACAAAATAAAAAAAAATAAAAAACTAATTAACTGTATTGATTTGGCCCTCTAAATCACCCCAGAGTCTATTTTGGCACCTTGAAAATATTAATTGCCCACCGCTGGGTTAAGGAGACATGGAAAATATGAAGAGCTGCTGGTCCTACAGGAACATGGTTGAGAAACGCTGGTTTAGATAACTCAAATTTAGCAACTTAATCTAAATGATTTGGAATACTAATATAGTATTTACTGTATAAAACAGAAACATCCTCTAAAAGATTATAATATTTACATAGTATTCTTAAAAAAAAACTTTTTCTAATGCTTTTTTTCTAATCTTTTTTTCTGATGCTCAACAAGGCTAAAAAATGGATTATGAGCTACTGTAGGTGTGTAAATGTTTGAGCTGGATAATCTGGATAAATTGTTCTTTTGTCTTATGGTAAACATGCAAGTATGCGCCTCAGAAAGGAGCACTAAATGAAAATATTATCCTCTCAAAATAAGACAAACGTACACACTATCATGTTCAAATGTTTACACCTCCTGCTCTTAATGTGTTTTTTTCACGAGAGTAAATGTTTTCACTTTTTTATATTTGTCTGTTAGTCTCTTAATTGTCGTTAGTCTAAGAAGATGGATCTTCTTAAATGTGCAGATGATATTAAAAGAAATAATGTGCATGGGCTTGGAAGAGTGAAAACAACAGGCAAACAAGACCTCACACAACACCATCTCACAATATACAGTAACACACAAAGACTTGTATACTGTATTTGAGGGCATGTATACGTTTGTATAGCATGATAGCAGATTATGTATGTCTGTCTGTCTGTCTGTCTGTCTGTCTATCTATCTATCTATCTATCAATTATCTATCTATCTAAATGAAATAAATGGCATTTAAACACCCCAACCCTGGAAGTAGAATAAAAAAATGGTAGTTTTTCAGTTGACATGTACTGTAATAATGCTGTCCTACTTTTTCTTGTTTCCTGCTTTTTAAAAATATGTCTTTTCTCATTTGTTTGTCAGTTTGCCGTGTTTGTGTACATGTGTAGGAGATAAAGAAAGTGAATGTTTATAGTTGTTCTGCTTCTTGTTTCGTTCTCAGTGTGCGTGCATGTTTGTTATGGGTCACACTAGTGTGAGCTCATTCTCACAGAGGTTGGTTTAAAGGTAATAGGGATTGGCGATATGAGAAAGGAGAAGAGGAGAAGGCGGTAGAGTGTTTGTTGTATTTCAGCTTCCCTTGCAGGAGCAGAGCTAACAGGTGGAGATTACTACTGCCAAAACACTGCTATTACTATTTACTGTAACCAGAGAACTGTGTGCGTGTGTGCGTGTGTGTGTCTGTGTGTGTGTCTGTGTGTGTGTCTGTGTGTGTGCGTGTGTGCGTGTGTGTGTGTGTGTGTGTGTTTTCCATGAAAAGTTGCTCCTTTTTTACTTGAAATATTACAGAAACTAGCCACACTGTCCCCAATGCACTATTTTAGTTGTTTTACACATTTTCATAGTTGGAGTTGCATTGCAGCTTACATAAGTAGTTACATAGTTTTCTTACCTGGACGCCCTGTTTTATGTTTATACATGAAGTCCTAGAAACGTCCATCAATCATGCATATCCTGGTTCATTTTTTTGTTTATTTAGTAAATACTTTGGTAATTTGATTATTATTTCAGTTACCAGTTTAGACCAAATCTATTCAGCTTTGTGTATTTAGTGCATTTTGCTGTGTTTTAACAACACTGCGCTTGTAGAGAATTTGGAAAAAGGCTGCAAGTTCAGTCTGGGCCTGAACTGAAGGAAAGAAATCATTTCTTCATCCAGTCACTCAGAATGAATGTGTCTGGATTAAAAAGGAAATGGTTAAAGGATGAATATCATGGAAAACAGACTTAACTTGCTCTTAAAGCTTGAAGTCCTGCAAAAATTTCCGCCAAAACTTTATACAAAACCAGACAGATACATTTGTACTGCACACATATATTGTGATTTTTTTTTTTTAATCAAATGTTTTTGTTTTTCACCTTCACAATTTGTGTAAATAGTTATATTACCAGTGTTTGAAAGAGTACAGAAAAATCATACTCAAGTTAAAGTACCCTTACTTGCCCAAATATTGAGTTGGAGTAAAAGTATCTGTTGTAAATATTACTCAAAGTATAAGTAAAAACTAGCCCTTTTGAAAGTACTCAAAAGAAGTGAGTATTACACTGTGAAAGGTTGATGCGTTTACATGCAGATTGTGTATGTTTGTAAAACGTAACATTCTGTAGTGCATTAATTGATTGTTCAAGGCCATTTGCAATTTCTGTCATCATCTCATCAGTGACATGCTGTCTAAACATGATCCCTTTAAATCCAGAGTGCCGCAACAAGGTTCAGTCAGGAGCAGTTATTTAGTGTGTTTGTCCATAGATGCATGAAGGAACAAAAGAGCCTAAATGTGAAAGAAAGAGAGAACTTAGTGAACTTTCAGAAAGTCAGTACTAAGCAGCCGATGTGATGGAGTGGCTGCTGTTCTACGGGTCACAAATGAGGAAAGGGAAACTGAGAGGGAGGCGTTGTACAAATGAGCTGGTGAGGCTGGAAACATTGGCAAGGCTCTCTTTAAAGATTAGTGGAGCAGGAAAATCCTGCTGCCGGTGGAGACCGATCCCCCTGGATTAGATCAATTTTACACACCTTTACTAGACTTATAACGCACACACACACACTTAAGCACACAAAGTCTGAGCTCTCATCCTTCTTTCCAGTTGGCCTTTCGCCCTCTACAGTGGAACTTTTAAGCTGATGATCTTTCTCCTGTGACTTTTTTGCAAGATTAAAACTTCCCCACACTAATCTATGGTGGCCTGCAGGTCCCGTTTCTTTCCTAAATCCAGGCGCATGTTTTAACAGCGAGTTTCCCTGAGTTGGTCTGGAAGTGAGGGCGATTCCTTTGGCCGACACTAGTGATTTGCTGAATGTCAGTTCACACTCTGGCCTGGAGCAAACCGAGGAGCATTAATGCTTATTAGCTTTCTGAAAAGGAGGTTATTAAACGTCCCGGTTCGGTAATGAGCTCAGCTTTAGATTCATGATGTTGAAACCAGCACAAGCAGCGATCCATCCTTATTATAGAAGAAGAAAGGCAGGAGGAGAGGGAATGAGCAAAGGCAAAAATGTTGTTATTTATTTAGGTTCTTGTTCTTATGTGATATTAGAGCTTTTTGGTTGGATTTCATAAATAAGCTTTTTGGAAATGTTAAACTAAAAAGAACACTAACAAAGCGCTTAAAATATTTTGAGTGTACAGTAAATTTAAGCCCTTGTGTAGGTGGTTTTCTTATTCAGTTCAGGCATTTTTGCTCTCATTTTTGCTGCATAAAATATGGAAAATTTGTACCTTTTATCTAATTTCTGTTTAAAAAAAAAACCCTCTAATGATATCTCACTTTCATTAGAATAATTTAGCTAAACCTGGGATTTGCTAAGACAACTTTAACAAGTTTGTTTAGTTTTCTTTTTTCAGTTTCCCTCTATCAATTGAGTTCATCAGTCATTCCGTTAGTCAACTCTGTGTACATATGTACAGTAAGTTTCTTATTTCAGTTGATTCATTGTCTGATCACTTTTGATTGTGGATTTATACATTTTCTTGTGCATGTATTAAACTTCTCCTATTCCTTTCTCTAAACCCAACCAATAGTATTTTCAAAACAACAGATTGACCTGCCGACCCACTTCCCTAAACCCAACCGGCAATTTTAAAAGGCAATCCAGAAAAAAGAAAAGCCCTCGCCTGATTTTTACCACTTTTTCATATTTTACCACATTCTCACCCTATTACTTATTTGTTTATTTTATTTTTGGGGTTCTGTTTTTGTCTTACCTGCTTTCTGGAACCGTTTCTCAACATTTTCATTCTTCTGACTTGTGCATGAGCTAGTTACACATCTCAGTAAACCAATAGCGTTCAGCTGCATGCCTGGCTCCACCTTTTGATATCCTTTTGTTGTCTTAGGTACCCTTTCAAAAGGGTACCTGAAAAGTGGTACGGTACAGTTTGCTTTTTGGTACCTTTTGACTGTTACGTACCACTGTTACGGCCTTTAGACAGTTCGTAGAAAACTATCTGCATGCTTTCATTTAAACTTTTCTGAACTAGGAGACAAAAATAATTTTCTTTTAGAAAGCTTTACATTTCATTAAAAAGCCAGTAGATTATTATAGCTGTCTAATTGTTTAGTTTTGTGGCAAGTAGCTGTGTATTGGGATAATGTACATCCAGCTGGATGAGTTTTCAGAGTAAAGGCCTTCAGCCTTATACAACAGCCCTTTGCTTCACGTCTGGCTTTGTGCGAGAACAACTGGCTGGATGTACATTAACCCTAACTTTAAAATCTTGATTTTATTTGGTCCAAATTATAGTAGAACTAATAATATTAATGTGAAATATTATTTTTTAATGTATTGTATTTTAAAATAAAAATTGTAAAATAGGTCATTCGTTATTTTGTAGAAACCTTTATTCAATGTTTGTCTTTAGTTTTAGTGAAGAAGAACTGTGTTCTCTTAAGGGAAAAAATCAATCACGTACAGATGAATAATGGAGGGGTGGTGAGTCTGTGTGTGAGGTGACATCTAATAATCTCCTAATCCTGCTGAGTCCTGTCATGAGGGCAGTTTTGTCTGTAATCCGCTGACAGGACATTGGCCATCTTGAAGGTCCAGCTTTACCTGGTTTATGTGCTCGTGTTGTGCATCTCTTCTTCAGGATGCATGGTTTTAAAGCTAGCAGATGGAGGCGTGCTGAGATGATCCTTTTCTGTGTAACACAAACGACTTCATGGATCGACTCAGTCCAGTTCCTGGGAGGCAGAGATAATAACACTCATCCCAGTTATCAGCGCTCTGCTGAAGGAGAAATTGATCTTGCACACCGTTTAAATTAATCAAACTCTTTTCATCTGATGGATTGCATTTTAAGCAAAGTCAGATCTGTCTGCCTGACTGTGGCTGAAAGAATCTTGGTGATACTTTACAATACCAAAACATGAATAATGATGTACTAATAATGTAAATTAAATGTTATTTCATTATGAACTAATGATGAGTTAAGGCATGTGCTAACAGTGAACTATCTTTAACCACATTAGTACATCAGTTCATGTGTGAATAATGGCTAGCTTAATTACTTGTTAGTGCATATTTGTTAATTGCTGTATTAATTAACACTTTAGGTTAAACTAAATGTAACCAACATGTGCTTGTGACGGGTGCAGTGGAGTGCAATAGATAACTGTTCAATCTTGTGTGTAGGTGTGTGTGTGTGTGTGTGTGTGTGTGTGTGTGTTGGGGGGGGGGGGGGGTGTAGAAAGGATTTAGACTTGCATTCGATAAAATAAAATCATATATTTTCATAGTTTTTCCATGTAAATGTGGTTGACTGATGAGCGTGACTATTATACACTCACTTCTTTTGCAGCGTCTCATGCTGCATGAGTACCGCATTTTTAGACGACATGTCATGTCAGCTTTTACATGCAGTTCAGCTCATTAATATCAGTTACACTGCAGTGGAACAATCAGAAAAACTCAAAGACAAGGCAAGCATTGGGTGCTTGTGTTTACCAAGTTGACATGACAATGCAACATGGCGGAACTATGGTGGCCGAGAGAGCTTAACGTGCTGCAATTCAAGAGTTCCCTCTTAGATATGCTTGACATTTATAGCAGGTTTGGCATGCTGTCCCGGGAGAGAACCCTGAGCTCGGAGATATTTGAGCCCAGGGCTCTCGCCCGGTCTAGAAGCATATCAGGGGATCCGAGATCAGGTAGGTCCCGATCGCTCCCCCTTTAGAAGGAGAGAAAAAGGAGGAGATGGGGTGGAAGGGGGGATTCTTCCAAAAAGAAGATAAAGCAATGAGGAGAAAGTGATCCATTTATATTAAACTAGGATCATTCTGATTGGATTATTACTGATTACGGATGAGTGGCCAGCAGTGCACAATCAAATCACGTGCTCCTCTCGAAATTAGTTTGCGAAACTTAACTTTAAGAAACTACATGCAATTACAAAAACAACAGAAAATCAAGAAATGATCTTCATCAGTTTGACAGCACACTTGTTGCAAATTCTCACAACACAAACAACTGAAGAAATTTGCTGCATTATGTCACAACGCAAACAAATAAAGAAACATGCTGCATTTTGTTACAACACTTGCAAATATCCACATAACACAACGGAAATGTTTCAAAGGGAGCCAAAAACATGACAGACCCTGCTGAAATATGGATGTGTTATTATTGCGTGAGTTGTTAGTGGTCTTTTAATGGTAAGTTTTTGTTTTGTTTTGTTTTTTTGTTTTTGTTTTTATATATCCGGATTACACGATTCTGTTGTCTTTTGTGAATTATTAGCCTAAATAAACTGTTGATTAAATGTGAAACATTGTTTTAATAGTATGCAGCGCGTTTCTTCAGTCGTTTGTGTTGTGACAAAATGCAGCAAGTTTCTTCAGTTGTTTGTGTTGTGAGAATTTGCAACCTGTATGCTGTCAAACTGTATTTGCATGTGTTTTCTTAAATTGCTGCGTGTTAAGCTCTCTCGGCCAAAATACGAAACCACTTCTGAACGCTGCATTTTGCAATTTTAGATGCAAAGATGCATTCTTTGTAAGTGTTCCCCTGCTGTTGTGCTTTCTGCCTCATATAATAATAGATCTTTTATTTCTATACTTTAGGGACAGTATACAAATAGTTTAGTAAAAATGTAGTAATATAGTTAAAATTGCTACCTCAAAAAGCCATTTCTTTACAATTTATTTTATTAAATTAGTTTGTTTTAACTAACTGATTCAAATGTTTTTACTCGATTGAATGGCCGTTATCAGTGGTTATCAACTGATAGATATGGGCCAGTAGGGATCGTCTGTGCCTACTGCTTGATCATTCATTCATATCGTTGATCAGCTATCAATTACATATGGCTGCGGCTGGAAGGTAACAAGGATTGTTTATCTTACTTTATAAATTTCCCGTTGTTTGTATTTTATTAATGTCTACACCTACTCCAGCCATAAATTCAACCTTCACAGTAATGTAAAAACAGATCTGGATCTAGAGTCTTCTAGTAGTATAACTGATTAATCATAAAAAATTAATTCATTTTCTTTTCGGCTAAATCACTTTACTAATCTGGGGTTGCCACAGCGGAATGTACCGCCAACCTATCCAGCATATGTTTTTGCAACGGATGCTCTTCCAGCTGCAACCCATCACTGGAAAACACTCATAGACTCTTATTCACACACATACACTACGGAGAATTTTAGCTTACCCAATTCACCTGTAGAACATGTTTTTGGACTTGTGGGAGAAACCGGAGCACCCGGAGGAAGCCCACGCGAACGCTTTGAGAACATGCTAACTCCACAAAGAAACGCCAACTGACCCAGCCGAGGCTCAAACCAGCAACCTACTTGTTGCACCACCATGTCGCCTATCATGAGAATTATTATTAAATTTCCTGTTAACTGTATTTTATTAGTGTCTACCCCAACCCTAAACCCAACCATCATGGTAATGTAAAAACAGAGCTGGGTCTGTTTTCTATTAATAAAGCTAATTAAATATGTGGATGGATGATAACAGCCTTCTGAGCTCACCAAAATTGGCCTATGTCTATCAGTTTATCACCACTGATAACGCCCATTCAATAGACTGATAACATTCGAAGCGGGTATATTCGAAGTACACATAAAATCAAAACTAACCGTATTGATGTTGTTAACTCACATTTTCTAGTTTTGTGATAAAGTTAATCTGTGCAAGTTAGGGTTGTAACGGTATGAATTTTTCACGGTATGATAATCGTCTAAAACAATACCACGGTTTGACGGTTTCACGGTATACGGTATGTTACAAATGTTACAAAATAATAGAACAGTGAAGAAAATTTGACTTTTTCCAAATAATATATTTTTAGTTACTATAAACAACACCACTTACAATGAACAAATAAAAATAAGAAAATAATAAATAATGTGTCAAAGTCCAAATAAAGTCCAAATAAACATGGTGCAAATCCTCAGTAAAAAATAGATATAAATATTTACTATACTATAAATAGTTACATAACGAAACTAGATTCAATATGGAACATCCTTAGGTTTTATGTGCCAGCATGGATATGGTTGTCTATCGATATGGATTTGGATATGGTTGTCTGCAATGCAGACAAACAGCTGCATCTTCATTTGCGTCTTTTGAAAACAGCAAGAGCAGCAGTTCGTCTTTGCTGTGTCACTGTTTTGTCATGTTTCTGTGCTGCTGTGCATGCAAAAGTACTTAGTATGAGAATTATTTCATGAAAAACTTTTTTTTTGCGTTTTATTTAGCCGCGCATAAATGTATGCCTATCTCTCATTCCGTGTTGTTTAAAAAGCTTGGTCCACAAACAAAAGCGAAACCTATGCTTATTGGTTGTGATATAGCGAGTTTGAACCAATCTGGGCATGGAGGAGGGACAATGCATCAATGTATCATGTCTGATTTGTCCGGAGACACAGTGACGAGCGTTTCTTTGTCAAATCAGCGTTGTCAAATGTTGATGACGTAACCGCACTGATTCCGGAGCCTCTGAAAGGCTTTGAATTGTATGAATCGGATCAGCGGATCAAAAGTTATTAAACATTTAAGAGCAATACTTATTTTTAGCCGCGGGCGGCTGTCTCTGTCTTTAAGGGTTAAAACCGTTGATATGCAATTGTTCATGGTATGATAATCGTGCACGTTCAAATCGTGGTAAACCGTCATACCGGTATATTGTTACAACCCTAGTGCAAGTCATTAAGAAAAAATTGTTTGCAGTTGCAAAAATTGAAATCTAACCTATCTAAAATTGAAATGAAAATGTACTTCCTGTTTGTTTTCGGTTTTATTTTCAGATTATGTCTGCCTCTGGTATTGGGCCTAGTTAACATACTTAACCACACCCCTCCAGCTGTCAGTTTTGACAGCACTATGACAACAGAAATGGTGAAGAGGAGGTCTCTGTTAGATTGTAATAACTCACCCGAAACCCTTTTCTTGAACTTTCTGAATAAAAGACCTACTTTACTACATCCATTCAGCTTCCAATAGAAAAAACAAGTTTTGTTAGGCACTGCATCACGATATGAAAAAAAAGTTGCACTTTCTGCTTAATGCAGACTTTTAATAACACTGAGTTTGATTACTTACTTTTTAATGCGGAAAAAATTTACACTAGGTTTCTCTGAATTTTACGAGAGTCATGAGAATGTTTGAGAAACCTGTTCAAAAGCAGTGGGAAATAAATGACAGACTTATAAAGCAAAAGCCCATTGCATGTCCTCGCTGAAATGACAAGGTATGTGAACATTTCTATATATGTGTTCAGTGGTGTAGGTGTCTGGTAGTGTTGATCCCCTCATTTGATGTCTAGAGGACTCGGGAAGCTGTGCTGTGTGACTGCATTATTCATCTCTCTCTCTCTCTCTCTCTATCTTCCATTCACTGCTCATCTGGCTTTGCTGGAGTTTTCTGAAAGGATTAGACTGAAAGAATAACCCTCTATTGACAGAACATCATCACACATCTCTAGTGTGTGTGTGTACTCTAACTCAATCACAGACTAGGCTAAAATTCAAACATATGACCCAGTTACAACTGGCAGTCACACACAGAGGATGTCAGATCTCTCTGAATGACACATTCTCTCTATGTCTGTTTTTAAAATATCGTTCTCCTGTGACGTGTCATTTTTATTTTTTACCAAAACATAACAGACCAAGGAAATAGACCAAGCTGTATATTAAACAGAAAATAAACAGTACACACAAAAATGAATGATACTAAAATGAACGATACTAAATCTAATCTGCATTATTCCTATACTGTAAACAAGAGTCACACAAGTTCATCAGGTCCACCAACAATGCAATAGCAATAAAACTTATATATACCACAAAATATACACATTTGTAGAATTGTTAAAGTGCAAAACTCACCATTAAAGTAAAGAAAGCAGGTTTCTGAGTTAAATCTCCTGAGAACTTTATCTTTCATATATTTGTTACATTTTGATTGATAAACAGTTGCCATGACGGCAGCATTTTTATATGGCACTGTGCAGATGCAGAAAAAAATCACACATGACAGCGTTCTATGATTTGTACCTATACATTATTCTTCACACATATTGGATAATGTAATTTTAATGTACATAATTGCTTCTTGAAAAAAGCCAATGGTACTAAAGTTCTTTTCAGTTTAGATTTTTGTGTTGAATAATTGTAAGGGATTTATAATATATTTTTGTTGTTTCAAGTTCCATTTTGTTCAGTATGTTCATTCATGTTTTAAATATGAATTTTGTGTTAAAAGGTCATACTATTTATAGTTACCGTTATATAGAGTGTTTATAAGTAAATGCTGCTGTACGTATGGTGGAACTGGTGCTTTGTTCAATTTCAATTTTTTTCAAATAGTGAGAATGAGAACTGTTCTGTGCATGCGCTCGGCCTCAGAGGAACACTCCCAGGGCCGTTTATATCAAAGTTGATATTTAGCTGCACCATGTTGGTGTTTTGCAACATCTAATTTATACGAGGTGGGTATTTAGCCCAACACTCAACCCCTAACCTCGTGGACCAGGACATACACACATAAACTAAGGACAATTTAGCTTGCCCAATTCACCTATACACTTATGTCTTTGGTCTTTTGGGAAACGGAGCACTAAAAGAAAACCAACAACAAAAGGAGAACATGTTAACGCCACACAGAAATGCCAACTGGCCCAGCCGGAGCTCGAACCAGTGACCTTCTTGCCGTTAGGTGACAGTGCTGCTACCCACTCCACCACTGTGCCACCCTAACACAACATGTAAGTGCAGCAAAGTGGTCGAAAACATGAAACATGCCAAACAGATCTTGGTGTATGTATGCTTACACAATCTCCTGTTTGTTATGTAATGACTAAATGTAAAAGAACTGAGAATCAAAATACATCTGTAAAAGTAAATTGTAATCATGTGACTCTTAAAGTGACTGTTATATTCCTGCTGTCGACTGTGATTATCACTATTAATTAAACATCTGAAAACATGGACAAAATCACTCATTGCTGTTGACTGAAAGACTTTCGTACACTGTAAAAAAAAAAAAAAAAGTTGACTTAACTCAAAATTGTAATTCAACTTGCTACAGAGATTTTTTGAGTTGACTCAACTTCAACTCAAAAAAGGTCTGCTGCAAGTTACCTTACAATTTTAAATTGCCAACTTTTTTATGGTGTAGCTTCATAAGATACTATTTAATAATAGTAGTTTAATAATTTACTTTTTTTAACCTATTCTGCTGTGGTCTCTGAATTTTTTTTTATCTAATGGCTACCTAAATTGCAGAATATACAGTTGCGGTCAAAATTAATAGCCCCTTGTTTTTTTATTTCGTCAATTTCTGTTTAACGGAAAGAATTTTTTTTTCAGCACATTTCTAAGCATAATAGTTTTAATAACTCATTTCTAATAACAGATTTATTTTATCTTTGCCATGATGACAGTGAATAGTATTTGACTAGATATTTTTAAGATGCTTCTATTTTGCTTAAAGTGACATTTAAAAACTTTAGGTTAATTAGGTTAACTAGGCAGGTTAGGGTAATTAGGCAAGTTATTTTAAAACAATGGTTTGTTCCGTAGACAATCGAAAAATATATATAGCTTAAAGGGGCTAATAATTTTGTCCTTTAAAATTGTGTTTAAAAACAATAATAACTGCATTTATTCTAACCGAAATAAAACGAATAAGACTTTTTCCAGAAGAAAAGATATTATCAGACACACTGTGAAAATTTCCTTGCTTTAAACATAATTTGGGAAATATAAAAAAAAAAAAAAATTTGAAAGGGGGGCTTATAATTCTGATTTCAACTGTATATGTATTCAACTGTATAGATTATAACTGTATATTTAAGATACATATGGCTTGTTTGTGATTACAATATTCAGCAAAATAATCAGGATCATGTTTTTTCCCAAGATCTGTGTTGATCTTGAAAATACTGAATGAATATTAAAATAAGAGGGCGTATAGTTTCATCTGAGTGGCACTGCCCAACAATACCTGTTATATTTTTGAGTTGTTTTTTGTATTCTGACGTGGGTTTAGTAATCAAACCGCAGCACAGTCAAAAACTTGATAATACTGTCAGTTTTCACTGATGGGGGTGGCTTGTTTCAAAAGCAGGAACGGCTCTTCTAACACCACTTATTCTGTTGTCTGAAAGGTTAACACGAAGACACAGCAATCAGCCTGTCCTTCACTCAACACGCACACACAGAAAGAGAGAGAGAGAGAGTGGCAATCAGTGAGTCTTGGGGTGAAAGATGTCAGGGTGCCACAGTGGTCTGTCTGCCATCCTGTTAGTGTCTCCAGGTACTGACTGTCCAGTAATGGTGTGAACGAGAGAGAGAGAGAGAATGTGGGTTAGTTGTCAGTGCATTCGAGGAGCACATACTGTAGTGCTTCATTCTGTTTTGTAATCATGGAGAGCTTTTTGGCTCCACTAAAATGTCAGTTTTGTTTCTGCTGCCATTTTTCTTTTTAGTATTTTTTTGCCTGAATTTTGGTACAGTTTGTGTTTATCGATTTACTCAGATGAAAACGTTATAGCTCACTGGTTGTTCTTTCAAAGCTCTGAGGATTTAATGGACTGCACTCATGTTGCTTTTTGTAAATTAACCCTGAATTGAAGGCATTTTAGATGAGGGCATATTGTTGAGTTTGGAAACATGTTGGTGAGTAACGGTTAGTTTTCTTTAGGCTGAGAAAGATGTAGTAACATGGTTTATACAGTAACTAGAAGAACTACAGAACATATATCTACCAATAGACCAGATTAATGATTCTAGAAATTATCTAATAAGAGATTTTGCTGCCTAAACAAGGCATGAGAAATTGTTAATGAGTTTTAGTAAACACTGCAGGTTTTTTCCAAGCAAGATGCCTTTTTTTGTTTTTTGTTTTTTTCAGGCAGAGACCTCTAAATGAAAATTAATTTGGTCGTGCTGAAATTGCTGGGTAACATCTTTGGACCAAAATGATATAAAGAAAGTTATGTTTATATGCCAAAAGCATTTTTACAATACTATGAGCAGCTTACACAGCCCAAAATATGTTTTCATACAGCATAGTGTGTGTGTGTCTCATGCTTTACTAATTTATTATAGTTTACAAAATCATTGCATTAATTTTCAACATTATCCAAGCACATTTCGTGTAACACATTAAAATAAAATAATTATAAAGTTTTTTTGATAAATTTAATAAATGATCTAACTTAACTATAAAAAAAACTTACACAAAACAATATTTGTCAATATTGTCAATATATGTTAGTATTCAAATCAAACATCACCAAAAGTCAGACAATCAGTGTAACTTTTGCAACACTGACTACGTTTACATGGACAATCTGGTTTAATCTACACTGAATTAATATATTTTACAAAAGACTATGCAGTTTTAAAGGGATAGTTCACCCAAAAAGGAAAATTTTGCAATCATTTACTCAACTTTTTCTATCAAGTTTCTTGCTTCTGCTGAACACAATATAAGATATTTTGAAAAATGTTGTTAGCCAGCGCACATTCATTTCCATCGAATTTTTTCCAAACTATTGAAGTTGATTGATGCCATCAAGTAGCATTTTTCAAAACTCCTTATTTTTTGTTCAACAAAAAAAAAAAGAACCTCATAAAGGTTTAAAACCACATGAGGGAAAATAAATTGCGGTAATTTTAATTTTTGGTTGAACTTTCCATTAATTGATCTCTTTAATTTGAATTATAGCTGTTTTCTTATTAGTGTAATAGTAAAGTTTTAATTTAAAAATTTTAAAGTCATCTTGAATGAAATAAACTAATTTCCCAACATCAACATTTTGGCCAGTGAAAATGCTGAGTGGCTAGTAACTGTAAAGTAACTGCTTAGCAAAAAAGTTAACATCAGTCCCTGGCTGTCAGGAGAGCTCATTCATTGATTCATTCGTTCATTCATCTATTTATTCATTCATTCATTCATTCCTTCGGCTAAGTCTCTATTTCAGAGGTCACCACAGCGTAATGAACCGCCAACTATTAACAAACTACATTTTCCTTTGCAAAATGTTCACTTCAATGAAATACAAACATCAACAAATGCAATACGAAAGACATCTCATTTTGTTGACCGTGTTTCTATTCCATGAGTAGATATGTCATGTATTATATAAAGCAGTCCGTATCTTTCTTTTTTACTTTGTCTTACTCTTTCTTTTCTAGTCCTGGCTCAGTGGAGGTTGTCCTGCTTCATTTCCCTATTTCCGTTCTGGCCTGGTTCACAAACGTATTTATAGACGTCTCCTCAGGCCCCTGGCAACACACACACACGTGCTCCCCTGGTTTTTGTCTTAGACGCACCATCTCCAGATTCAGTAATGTGTAAAGCAGGGGTTGGATCTGTTCTCATTCTGCCGTGACATAGTAAGTGTGCTGCACATCAGATCAGAGCTGTGTACGCCTTCAGTTGTTTTGGGCTAGTGATGTTGTGTCATACTCCTACAGTTATACAAGAGCCTCGTCAGGTGCAGCCGGGTTTCTTATATTAGAGTGAGAACGAAGAGAGGACGAGAGAGGATATCATGCTGGGCACAGAAATGCGATAAATGCCAAACATTCTCTGATAGAACACAAGGTAATTATGACAGCGCAGAGAGGATGCTCTCGACAGGGTGCATGGGCGTGTTTGAACGCCACCGTGAACATCAAGAGCAGGTTATGGAATAAATGTGCTAATGTGCAATTTGTTTTGTTTGTTAGACCCTATGGAAAACTAAAGTGCTTTGTTTGGACAGTTGCATGGCAACCAAAAGCAAAATAGTAATAATAATAATAATAATAATAATAGCAATCATAAATAAATATGTGACCCTCAACCAAAAAACACTATAAGGAGCTTTTCAATAAATATTCTTTTCATTGATGTATGTTAGGATAGGCCATTACACTGTCAAAATTATTAGTTGACGTTACTTTAAAAAATTAATGCAACGAGTTTACTCACTTATTTTAAGTAAATTAACTATGTGCACAATAATAATTTTTTAGTTCAATCAACTTAACAGTTGCAACTCAGCAAGCACAGGACGTCCACTTGACGTCATATTGACGTTGTATCCTAACGTTGTTAAAAGTTGCATTTTGTTTGGAAATGAAAATCGGGTTGCCGTTAGAACCTAACATAAGGCTGACTACAATGTCCAACCTAAAATCAACCAAATATCAACTTCTAATGATGTTACAGCTTGACGTTGAGTGGACATTACCACTATGATGTCTGTCAGATGTTGAATTTTGGTCGCCATACCTGACAAATAAATATCAGTCTTACACATCAATATGACGCTGGTTTAAGATGTTGGCTTGACGTTGTTGTTTTTTTGGTCACTTTCCAGCACTAAATAATATTAACGTCATTTGACATTGTTATTGGACGTCAAAATTATGTTGTGCTTACTAGACACCGGCTGGACATTGAATTTTGGTCACCTGACGTCACGACCCAAATCTAGCCTAATATTAACGTCTTATGACGTTTTGTGCCTTCAGGGACCTTATATTGGGTTACGCTCACATTTGTAGGTAGTCAACTTTTCACTTTTATGGTAACTGGATTTACTCACTTTAAGAAAATCACGTTCTTATGGTGTATTTTGCAGAGATATATATATATTTAAACATCTGTAATTGAGGTTTTACTAAAAATGTATATATATTGAGAAAATCTCAATAAAATTTTTAATATGTTCAAATTCTATTTTTAGCAATGTGTATTACCAAGCAAACATGTTGATATATTTACAGATGAAAATTTACAAAATGTCTTCATAGAAGACGATCTTTACAGAATAGTGAAACTTATTTTGACTCGTACAATGCCTTTTTGAGTTATGGTCTGTACTTAGTTTGGTCTGTAAAGTTTTCAAAGAAATGAATACTTTTTATTCAGTAAATATGTGTTGAATTTATACAAAATGACAGTGAAGACATTTCTAATGATTTAAATGATTTAGCTTAATATTGCTATTTTGACATTTCTGAAGACAAACATTTTGTGGATCATAGTTTCTACAAAAATATTAGACAGAAAAATCATTGATAAAATGTATAAGTAATGCTGTTTTATTACAAAATAATACTAGATTTCTCATGGATCATGTGTCGCTGAAAACTAGTGTAGAGGCTAGTGAACATTCAGGTTTAGATCACAAGCAATAATTTGATTTTGATATACTTGTAAAAATTGTTTTTAAAATTATAAAAAATATTTTATAAAATACTGTTAATGGTCAATTAAATGCAAATTTGGTGAACATTAAATAACATTTCAATGGTTTAACCCTTATTACAAGTAAACTTTTGACTTAACAATTTTTATATTGTAGTCAAAGCCAATGCAGTTACCATATATAGTTCTTCACTTGATAAAAGGATAATATATCACTTTTCAAGACAGTTCAACAAAGATTTAAAAAAATATACATATTTATATAGACTAATTTATATACATTAATGTAATTTCAGCATCTTATTTATTTGAATTGTATAATTACAAAACAAAAAAATAACACTCTCTACATTAGTGAAACCAAGCAAAAAGCAATGAAGCAGAGCACAAAGTTCATGATATTAGAACTGATTTGTTTGCTGCTTTAGGACAATTGAAGTTGTTTTTTTCTGTGGTGTAATGCTGATTGCCATTCAGCCTGGACACACAGTTTTTGCCTTTTGCTGGAAACGTGTCACATTGTGCCTTGTCACATTAGGACATCATGTTAGCAAATCATTTATGTCAGAGCTGTGACCTGGAAGTTCGAGTCCTGGCACTCCAGCGGGTGACGCAAATATACATTTCAATTTAAAGTCTCCATCAAGATCTGAACTCAGCTGCTATATTGTGTGTGTAAGTAAATACATACTAAGAACTGTTTGTGTCTTAAAATATATATATATTACATTTGACAGGCTAGTACTGACCACTTTAGGAATGGTAATGCATGCTGGGAAGCCGGAGGGCAGTTTATTTCTCTTCCTCTCTTGAACTGACTGACCACTAGCAGATAGATATCCTACGGACTCTCTCTCTCTTTTTTTATTTGGCATTACCCATCTTTTTTTACCCTTTCATTCATTCACACCTTACTCTCCCCATTTCGTTTTTTTCAGTATTTTTGAAGGAGAGCGAGAAACGAGGGAGAACATGTCTTAAATAATGAAACAGGTTGACGGGTAGACTCCGTTATCTGTGCAGACAACCTGGCCCCTCAGGAGTTCAAACACACACGCATGCACTCAAACACACACACACACACTAGATCACAGAAACATAGACCATGAAGGAGAGATAGATAATGTAGCGGTTCAAGCATGTTTCATTTGAATAGAGTGGACCGTTGATGTTGATATTATGTACAGTATGTACTGTCCAAGAATGATGTTCAGTGCTGAACCATAAACATCTGTGGAGAAAATATAGAGACTATTTGATGATTAAGATTTTCTCTGGATTTACAATTTATAAATTTATGGTTGTGTTATTTTGTGGAGTATTGATAAAATTGTTTCCAAATTTTAAATGCATATGTTTTCATTTTTAGTAAGGCTGCTCGATAGTGGAAAAATCTGATATTGTGATATTTTATTTTTCTGCCATAAATATTGCAATATGAATACAGTTTCACAAGATAGTTTGTAAATAGTTAATAGCACTATTCAGTGGTTTCCCTGGGGTGTCTAACAGAGGTTTCAGATACAGAAATTAAATAATCACAATGCAAAAAATCTTTCTTTTACCTTGCTTTGTCTTGTTTCTAGTCCAAAAAATATATATATATATATATTAATTCTTAGACCAAGTAAAAATATTGTATTGTTTTAACCGTCAGAAGTTTTTCTAAAGAAATCTGAAGATTTTCCTTAAACAAGCAAAACTACAAAACAAGCAAAACAACTGTCAGTGGGGTAAGCGAAATAATCGTTCTTACTTTGACATGTAGATTTTTGGACTAGAAACAAGACAAAAATTGCATAAATCATATAAATTTCATATAAATACAGTGATTAAATGCAGTTCTTTAGCTCCTGTTCAACTATTATTCAGACTCTGCATTGGATATCTTGCCGATGTGACTATTGCGCATGAGCATATTGATGCTAAAACAATATATTGTGCAGCCCTAATTCATAAAAATGTTTTGGTTGCATAGAATAAAAGAAAGTTAATCTAAACAAGTTTATTTATATAAATTTTTAAGCAGCAAAATATCAATGTTTTAAACTTTAGAAGAGCTCAAATCTATATTTAGTGGAAAAGCTCTGATTTTCAATTACAGCAAATTAAAGCATTTTTTTATTTTGACTATTTGTCATGTTCTAAAAAAAAAAAACTGTGGTAAATGGCGTTATTTTACTTAAATCTTGGGGAAATAAAATGTTAACTAACCCTTATAAAAAAAACTAATTTAAAACATTTTACTCAAAACTAGAAAAAGGGATGAAAAATAAATGTGTGCCGTTTAAATCGGGATGTCCCGATCAGGTTTTTTTTACCTATGTGTCCCAGTCTGAGTCATTTGATTTTGAGTATCTACCGATACAGAAACCCAATCCAATACTTCTATAATACATTAAAAAAAAGAAGAGCGAAGGAAACTGATCCAGGATGTTCCTTGTTTCTTATTTAATTACCCTTATTTTAACATTGAACAACTCTGTTAACAAACAAAACTCTTCTGTGAGGTGGCAGAAAGTAATAAATGACATCAATTCTTCACTTTTGGACATAAGTGCAACAGTAAATAAAAAAACAAAACAAATAGCACCTTAACTTAAAATAACCGGCAGACAATCCCTAGTTTACATATTTTACAGTTTGCCATGGCAATGTTGTCATCATCAATTTCTATATGTATATAATACCTCCAGACCACAGACATACTCGCAGTTTCCGCTTCAAGCTTTTTTCATGTTCTACTTTGTCGGCATTTAATCAATAGCGCCTCTGCCATGCCGCATGTGTTGCTGTTTCTGTATGAAGTCAAGAAAGAGATCTAACTCTGGGCCACAGCATAACTATAGATGTGTTAAAAAATAATGAGAATATATATAGAAATACATTCATGTTCGAGGCCTGATTGGAAGGTAACGTCCAACTCGATCAAGTCTGAAACCATGATTGGGGCAGATTTCTGATCGGACATCCCTACCGATTACTATAACCAACATAAATATCAATACTTAACACATTTAAAACTTTTTGCTTGATGTTAACTATATTGTATAAATTGCTTAGGAATATAATTTACTGCAGATTTCAGATGTTGCCTCTATAAAAATGTAATAAATGTGAAAATGTACAAATGTACCAATGCAGAGTTTTTGGTAGTAATGTATGCATTTCAGTATGAAAGTCAATAGAAAGTTGTTATTGATGGAAAAGCAAACAAGTGTGGCTGCTTTGAAATCATTTTAAATGTATTTGATGCATCATGGAAACCCACAGTTGCCATAAACCGATAAGAACCTGAAACCACTGCAACCATAAAAGCTGAACCATAAAAACCGTACAGCCATGAGTGAAACCGATCCTGACTGAGCATGCAAAGTGAACAAGACAACGCAAGTCTTTTCTTCTTCTAGATGAGCATCAGTAGAAGCGCTAACTGCTGTTTGTCCTGGCTGATGTTCACGTCACTTCTAATTGTATCATTGACCTTCAGTTGTTAGTGTTGCAGGAGATGTTCATCCGATCTTCAGCCGCCCACGGCTAATGTCAGTGAATATAATCAATCATATTCTGTTCCGCAGAATAAGCCAGGTGTCAGCTGTGCGTGAGTGAGCAAGTGCATCAGTTTAGCTTTAACATGGATTATGTAGTGTTAAATTTGATTTGTATATGATTATTCAAAAAGACTAACTGACATAAAATAATGAAAAAATGGTGGGTTGGTGCTGGTGAAGATTTGATCAAATTAAATCATATATATATATATATATATATATATATATATATATATATATATATATATATATATATATATATATATATATATATATATATATATATATATATATATATATATATATATATATATATACTCGCTAATTGAAAATAGACCAAAATTGTATTGTGTGTATGTGTATACAGTTGAAGTCAGAATTATTAGCCTCCCTTTTTTTCTTTTTTTTTCCAAATGATGTTTAACATATTAAGGACATTTTCACAGTATGTCTGATAATATTTTTTCTTCTAGAGAAAATCTTATTTGTTTCATTTCGGCTAAAATAAAAGCAGTTTAGAATTATTTTAAAACCATTTTAAAGTCAAAATTATTAGCCCCTTTAAGCTATATATTTTTTTCATAGTCTACAGAACAAACCGTCATTATACCATACTTGTCTAATTACCCTAACCAGCCTAATCAATATATTATATTTTTAAACATAATATGCACTTACACTTTTACAGCTTAAAGTGACATTTAAAGGCTTAATTAGGTTAATTAGGTTACCTAGGCAGTGTCTCCAGTAACAGCAAAAAAAAAGTCGCTAGATTTGTTGCTGGTCACTTTTTTGAATATTTGTCGCTAAGAGTGTCTGAAACGTCGCTAAGTTGGCAACACTGGAGCTTATGGGATCAAACAAATACTACACAAGAAAATAAATAAATGCAGCAAAATAAATAAACTTTAGTCATAACTGTGTGTATCTATATATATTGTATTTACAATGTGTGAGGTAATGATTTATTCATTCATTTTCTTTTCGGCTTAGTCCCTTTATTATTCTGGAGTCGCCACAGCAGAATGAACCACCAACTTATCCAGCATATGTTCTATGCAGCGGATGCCCTTCCAGCTGCAACCCATCACTGGGAAACATCCATACACTCTCATTCACACACATACACTAAGGACAGTTTAGCTTACCCAATTCACCTATACCGAATGTCTTTGGACTTGTGGGGGAAACCGGAGCACCCAGAGGAAACCCACGTGAACACAGGAAGAACATGCAAACTCCACACAGAACCGCCAACTGAACCAGCCGAAGCTCGAACCAGCGACCTTCTTGCTGTGAGGTGAACGTGCTACCCACTGCACCACTGTGCAGCCGTGAGGTAATTAACTCGAGTTAATTAGCTAGTTTGCAAGTGGAAATAAGTAAATACCCTTTAGTCCTAGTTTATCACTCACAATGGGGTACAAACCAGCACACCAGTATTCAATGAGGACCAGTAACTCTGGTCTTTTCTGCAGAATTTCATCTTACCTGAAGCAAAAATTGAGCTTTGGGTGAGTTGATGAGTACAAACAGAGCTCCTTTGCAACTTTGACACACACACTTTGCAACTTTGACACACACACACACACACACGCACACAAACAAAAGCGTGCAACTAATATACAGCATACTCAATCACCCGCAAAAATGCAGTTATACAAACAACCCCTTCATATACTGTACACACACACACACACACACACACACACACACACACACACACACACACACACACACACACACACACACACACACACACAAACATTCCAGATGCTCTACATAACATTTTTTTTCCCCAGATCTCCCCTAGGACATATTTTGAAAATGCAAAAAAACAAGTATGGTCTGTATCAATATTCTGATATGCTTCATTAATCAGACTGATTAAGGGGCAGCACTAAATCTTACTTCTATTACTGATCTGAGGCCAGACGACCATCAGTGCTGCTGTATAATTACAGGAAAGAGCCGCTGCATCTTTTTACTGTTCAATAACGCCATTAGACTGAAAAAGTGCTTTCATTAATTTTGAGCGTCCTCTGGCCGAACTGACTTGCGCCGCTTCGCTTGATCAGCAGTAATACCTCTGATTGAGCCAAACGTGGATATTGTTTTAAAATGTGATTATTTGAACAGATTTGTGGAATATGAGGATTTCATGAGTTGGGCAGTGATGAAGTCTGGAGTCGTGAGTATATCAGCAGATGTTGTGTGGTGAGGAGATTACAACAGCAGAAGTGCCATTGCTTTTATAGCTGTCTGTTCCGTTAGCATCCTTGTAATTGCTAATAAAAGGCTATCTTTAGCTAGCACTATTATCTCGGGTTGGTGTAGCTCTGCAACGGCTGCAGTGATGTTTATGGTGGAATGAACTTTTTGGTGTTAAATTGGATCTTTCCGGTGTGCTGCAGAAGAGTGAGAATAATGTGATGTTGAGATGCTATCAGTTTAGTCTAGGCCTATTTTATGCCGTTGTCCTTTCGTTTACCTTCATTTTCCTATGTTATTATGCTGACTCGACAGAACTGAACTGGAAAATGGCATGATTCATTAAAATGAGCTGAGAAAGTGGTGAAAAATAATCTGATTAGCATTTTTATATGAAGTGGAATTAATCATTGGCTTTCAGTGTCCTTTTATATGTTAAATTAACATTAACTTTAAAAGGATAGTTCAGAAATCTGTCATCATTTACTCATCCTCCATTTGTTTTAAACTAGTTTGAGTGAGTTTCCTTGAGCACGAAAAGATATTGAAACATTTTGGCAACAGGTAGCCATTGATTTCTACAGTATTTGTTTTCCTACTGTAAATGACAATGCCTGTCATTTTCCAACATTTTTCTAAATATCTTCTTTTGGTTTCAACATAAAACACTTAAAGAACTGGAACAACCTGTGGATAAGTAAATACTAGATAATAAGTACAATTAGACTTTTTTAAAATGGCTATCACCTAAATAATAACTGATAGAACATTGAGTCTGAAGGCAAATGTTTAGAAAAGAATAACCTCATCTGAAAATGATAACATGAGTGTAGCTGTGTTTAACATGTATATGATGTATTCGCTATGGTGCTGTAAACCCTTGAGCTATTATAAACACTAGAGCTGAGTCAGTCTGTACATAAATCAGCATTCAATTATTAAAGTGAATTTAGCCTGGAGCTAATGTTGGTGCTGTTCTTGATGTTTTGCATGTTCATTAAGGAAAGAAGGCTAAGGTACCTGTAAGGAAAATCACCTCATGATGTCTTTCTAGCTTTTATAATACCAGACATTTATCATTTGTTTATATAGCTTTTGAATTGTCCTCATTGTTGTTTATTGGCCTGCAGCAAGCAGATCATACAATTAAATGAAGGATTATGATGTTAAACGGTTATCATTTTTTTATATTTATTGCATTCAATTACATTATGGCTGCACAAAACCCATTGATATATGGTTAATAAATCTAATACTTACTCTCAGGGCCATTTATATTGAAATGAAGTTTATTTTTTAATTAAACTAATTATAATAATTTATTAAACTAATTTCGAGAGGATCACATGCTTATGATTGTTCACAACTGGTCCTGCATTAACAACACAGGATTCACCAATCAGATGATTCCTAACTCACTATAAATAACCAAAGTTTCTTATCTTAGTTATGTTTGGCTGCGTCCGAACCTGCCTACTACTCAGTCGGTACTGCATTTGAATTTAAACGTACTACTTGCCATTACAAAAGTACCTTCTCTACAATTTGAATGTAAAAAGTATGAATAGAATTGCTCTGTACTACATCCGCCATTTTGCCATGGTCACGTGACCTACCTGCATCAGTTGCGTTGCTTCTCTCTCATCACAACCGTCATCTGGGTACTTCTTCTTGCATACTGATTTTTTTTTAATTCTATGAATTCGGACATAGTACTCGGCTCACATACTGATTTTAGCGTACTATATAGTATGGAAGTATGCGGTTTCGGATGCAGCCTTTGTCTTTAAGAATCCCTCCTTTTCCCTGACAGGGTGGCATGGCGGACAAGTGGTTAGCACCGTTGCATCACCGCAAGAATGTCATTGGTTCAAATTCTTACTTGGCCAGTAGATGTTTCTGTGTGGAGTTTACATGTTCTCCCCATGCATGGTGGGTTAGGCACCAATAGGCACCATTGATGAGCTCTTAATCAGCAATACTTATTTGCCATTAGCCATAAATAAGCTGGGGAGTTCTCGAGACCTACCTGAGCTCAAACTCAAATGGGAGGGAGACCTGTGCTCGAGGAACTTATGAGCTCAGGGCTCTCTCCCAGGAGAGCATGACAAACATGCTTTTTATAATCAATCATCAGCTAAGTGTGAACTCTTAAAGTAGATATTTAGCCGCCTCATACTGGTGTTCCCAAACATCTAGTTTTTACAAGGTAGGTCATCAGCCCAACGCTCAACCTCCAACCTGGGAGACCAGGACATACACACATACACTACGGAAAATTTAGCTTACTCAATTCACCTAACTTATGTCTTTGGACTTGTGGGGGAGCGAACCCACACAAACACAGGAGGAACATACAAACTCCACACAGAAATGCCAACAATTTATATCTAAGCCTTTCCAGATTTATAATTTTAAAGCTTTCAATGACTGGCTTTCTTCTTGGTGAACAGAAACTTGTAAAGATGAACAAAACCAAAAGGTCACGACAAGATTCTGTACTAGAAGAGAAGCGATAGTGCAGAAGGTGTGCTATTGGGATTAGAGTTGGAGGAATTTAGGATTTCTTAAAGGATTTAGATCAAGGTTAGATTTAAAGTTTGGAATTAAATCAGTGGAACAATAAACTTGTGATTTTTGGTTAAAATAAGACTGTGAGTGAAGAAACTGTTAGGATCAGAGGTTGGGATTAAACTAAGGGCTTGGGTGGAGGACAGATATAAGGTTAGGGTGTTCATGGTGGCGTTTGTCACCCTGGGGGTGGTGTAATACAAAAAGAGCAACACTGAGGGAGAGAGAGAGACTGTGTTTGTTGTGTGTGTGTGGGCAGATCTGCTCCTTTTATAACTCATTCCCTGCAGGGTGTGGCCAGGACAGGCAAGGACAGTGAGACACACACACACACACACACACACACACATACATGCTTTAGGTCTTGTGTCTATGTGATCTGAATATTGTGGTGATGGGTTGAGACTTTCAGTCACTCAAACTGCTCTGAGTCAAAAAGCATCCAATGACATGGATCTTCCCTCTTTCTCTCTCTCTCTCCTCGCTTCATCTCTATCTCGTTCTCTCTTTCTCTGTTTGCTGAGGGCAGGTTGTCCAGTCCACTAAGAGGACAGAGACACTGATAAGTGTGTGTATCTGTGTCTGAGCGTGTCCTTCCCCATGGTTCCTGTGCTCTGTGTCCAGTTGTGTCAGCTGAGGTTCAGACCAGCTTCAGTTTGTTTAGGGCTTTAGATTTCCACTGTGAAATAGGATTGAACTATTGATGCGGTAATTCAAGATTTAAGGAAATCATTTTGCTATCCATTTGCTATTGATTATATTAAAAATGCAATTGTTTAAAATAAATAATTTAGTTGTTTTATGTAGCAATGCACAAAATATTACTGCCAAATTATTTAGTGGTAGATATTTGAGATGAAATTAGTCATACTTGATCTTTAGTTATATAAGTATTAACCTGCCACAATAATCAATACATCGATTTATTGCACAACACAAGGACATAACCTCAATCATTTTTGGTGATGCAAACATACAGTACATCGCCCATTCATGAGTAAGGTTGAGCCGAGCATTGTGAGGGCATATGAGACGGGTGGCATGAGTGAGATAATCAGAGACACCTGGACACATCACCTGCCTCGAGTCTCACAAAGGAGCCCTGGATGCTAAACGGAGGAGAGATGCCAGTGCTACGAGTGAGGACTGGGCCAGGACATGTTATGTGACTGTGGCTTTCAGTTTGACGGCAGTCTCAGTGAGGAGCTGCCCTCCATTTGTTTTCTTTAATTTGTTATTAAATTATTATAAGTGCGTTGCTTCTCCACCTCCTACTTCCCTGCGGCCAGGTGGCTGTTAACTGAAATACAGCAACATTTTAGCTGATTGCACAACATTTCTATCTTTATTAGAGCTGTCAGTGTCAGTATAGTTAAAAAACAGTATTAACTATTACTTACTATAGTCTAATTTTATATGGGTGTCTGACAACTGAAAGTCGACTTGGTAGTAGATATCGCAGCCTCTGTTACTTTTTACCTTGCACTTTTTTCGTTAAAACTTATTTGTTTAGGATATATACGTTTTCACATTGTGATTCTAATGTCTAATTACTAAATTGTTAAAATGACTGTAATTAAATGAAATATTCTTAAGAATGAATTAGTATGTGTTCTTTATAAGAGTGTACTTGCATTGTGATGATATTATATTGACATTCTGGCATTATATAATGAGTGGCTTAAATGGTCTTAAAATGACAGTAATATCATTTACCACAATATATTTTAGTGCAATATATCATACAATAAAATAGATTTCGTGACAGGCCTATTGAGATATTTATAAAAATAAAGTTGTTCCAATATCAGTTAAATGTAGTTTCGCATTTTTTAAACACTTAGATTACCTTCATCATTATGTAATGGTGTGTGGACAAAATAGCTGAATAGTAATACTGGTTCTAAATATATAAATGTTGGTTGGAAATACTCCAGGTTATTTCACCTCCATTTGGTTAATGGGTTAAAAAATGCCAAAATAATTGTTATTATTATTTTCCTTACCCTTAACAAATTTGAGCTGAAATAATTTTCATGTAAATACCTTCACTTATCTTGAGAATTCTGCATTGTTTTATCTTTAGTTTTTTGGAGAGATATTTTGTTTAAACTTTAGAGGTACTTTCTGCATCACCACTTTTGTAAACCAGAAAAGACAACAAGAGAGAAATTTTATATCACCTCCGTGATGGTTAAAATAGCTTTAAAAGATCTGTCCATTGTAATGGATACTGAATTTTCATCAGACAATTCAGTTGTTATTACATGCTTTTAGTATTATTGTGCATGATTCATTAGTGCATAATTATTCCAAGAATAATTATCTTACAGTAAAATAAAATCTTCTCTTGCAAGTTAAATATCCTTTTCCACTCAGACATAATGGAGGAAAATCCATTGAGATTTTTATTTTGACTTTAAAATGTGACACAAATGTTAGTTCTTTTTCAGATCGGAGCTCATTTTCTCATCTGTGGTGGCTGGAGTTGACTTAGTCACCATCCCTTCCATCATTTATTCCTTTCTCCTTCCTTCTCGAGTGAGAAAACGGCAAGCGGATTTACAGCTCCTACAGTAATGAGTGTGAACTGCAGTAAGAGCAGACCACAGCGGGGGGAACAGGGGGAGAAGAAAAGAAACTAAACAAGAGAGAGAGGATAAAGAAAGAGTGATGGAGAATTAGCATATCCATCTTGGTTTTTGGTTATTAGTGCTGCTGGTGTTAGTAGATTTAATGGTCTGGAGTCAGAATGTGAAAGACTCCTGCTGTCTATTTCTTTCTTGGACTTTGTTGGAACCTGCGAGACGAAGATCTCGGCAGGTTTACCAGAGGGCAGCGAGGGCAGAGACAAAACCTACTGTAAAGAATCAAGCTGCTTTTAAACATTATTTTTGTGGTCTTCACAGAGTTTAGTCAAGGTGTTCTACTAACTCTAACTGGACTGAGACACACTGGATGTCAAATTGTGCTTTGGAACCTAGATGGGTAAAGGATGTAATACACTAAGTACATTTTTGTTTACCCTGCAGTCTGAAAAAGTTGATACAAGATCAGTTGCAGAAAGTCAAAGCCGTTCTGTTGTTGTTTTTTCGGCAAGATTAAGTTGACACTTCATACAGTAGTAAATTGCATTGTGTGTAAAGGACAGTGAGATTTTAGTTTAGTGTAGTGTTGTTATGATATTTAAATTTCTAACTTCAAAACGATACCTTGAAAAATATTGATATTTGATACCATTTTCAATACCGTGGGGAAAAAATTCTACAGCAATAAAAGTATGAAGATTAAGTAACAAGGGAAAAAGTAACTAAACCCTATAATGCTTATACGTCAGCAGTCCTTAAGGCAATAGATTACAAATAATAATAATTAATAATAATAATGAAAAATTATAAATTAGTGCAAACTCATCTTAATTTCTCATCAAAATGTTAAAATCTTAAAATTATTATTAATTGTTCATTTTCCTGCTGGTATCAAAGCTAGTATTGATTCTAACCAAAAGCAAGAGTGTTTCATTTTATATATTTTAGTATATATATATTATTAGAAAACTGTGTGAGTGGTGTGACAGGATTTCCATCAGAGCCCTGAGTAGTAGCTGGCCACCGCAGACAGTTGCTGAGTGTAGCTGTCGGTGTATATACACTCACAGACACATTGCATTAGTATTTTAGGGTTGTGGTATGACGCGGCTTCTCATCCAGTGTGCAACTCTCTTTACTGTACTTTATCTCTCAATGCTATGAAATTGAGCTTCCATTTGTACACTCCTTGCTGTTTGTTCAAACTGCTTATTTAAAATGAGCTGAAACAACACAAATCTTTAGGTTTTTTTTTGGGGGGGGGGGGGGGGGCTTAATGTTTTATGTTCAATCAACTTAAATTAGTAAAAACTAATATGCTCATTTAATTTCTTCATGTTGTTGAACACAAATCGATTGTGTGGAACCCAGCATTTGTTTAAAGTGTACTGTTTGGATACAAAAGATATTCCAGTTGATCAGTCAACATATCTGCTTTGGATTGATCAACTAAGCCACTAGATTACCAGCTCCATGTAAAACCATTCCTTCAATTCTCACTTTTGGGGCTTGCCAGTACAAGTTATTACATAGTTTTGGATGGACATAAAGTCAATTTTACTCCCGTGTCTAGACCTGCAGATGACATTTGGCTTCTCTTTGCAATATCTGGATGCTGTTCCACAGAAAATGGCAAGGGAGGGCTAGTTAAATGAAAAACAAGAAGGATGGCAGGTGACGCTGAGGGAGGTGTGCAATATTGCAGTAAATTGTCTGCGTTTGAAACGTTGTTGTCATATTCCAGCCCGTCCTCTCCAAATCACTGCTCCCGGTGTGTGTGTGTGCGTGTGTTTGTGAGTGTGTGATCTTCTGGAGTGCGTCACTGCAGCCCTCTGCAATGATGTTACCCAAGACACAACTCACATCCCAGAATCCTCTGGTGTTCTGCTTAAGCAGCTGTCTTCTCCGAGCCCTTACACACACACACACACATTTACATATTTACACATGCTATGTCAGTCTGTGTGAAATTCCCTTGTTTCTCTGTCTATTATTCTGAAGCCAATTAAGCCGCAGAAGAGCTGTAACCCACTCCGCTGAACTGGTCCCATAATTCATCTGTAGCTTTTAAAAAATTAGTCATTTATTATTTAACCAGGTGTCAAACAAGCTCTTGACAAAAGACTCATTTTGGACGCCACATCAAAGATGTTCATTAGTGGCTATTGAGGTGGTTTGGAGCCTTAGTTGGACTGAGTCAGATCAGTTAAACATCGCCTCTAAGGCTCCACACATGAAAATGATATGACGCGTGACGCACAGTACACGGACAGCATTTAGCAGCTTATGTTGTGCGGTGTGAGACTTGGGTTCATTAATAAAACACACCCATGTTTATTTTTCCACACTTGTTTTTGCTTTGCTCTATGACACACACACACACGTGCCTCGTATGTCTGTCTGTTCTGGTGGGTGGGCAGAATGACTGTTGTTGCTGTAGAAACGCTGTCTAATTGACAAAGTCAGAATGTGAAGGATTACAGTTGTCCATTCTGTTGGGCTTATTTTGCCAGTCTGGTTTTGCTGATAGAGGTCCTGTGAGAAGCATGTTCATGGTGAAGTTCAAGGTGGTGAGGCTGCAGTATGTTCTTAAACCTTGCAGGATAACCAGTTGACCTTGTTTACTGAGTGTTTGTGTTTACACTTGGCAGGTTTGGTTTGATGAATGGTAATGCAGTTTATTTGAATAAATATAAACCCTGTCTTCTGAACTTTGTGTACATCAACCAAATGGACTGAGACCACTGAAAAGATGGACAGTAAGCTTAGGCATGCCTGGTTATATTGTATGCGTTATTGCTCATTGCCGTTATAAGCGTTAAAAATGCCATCTGTTCACAGAATATATTGGCTTGTGTATGATTCTGCAATATTAATCACTTAAGAAATTCTTAATAAAACAAATAAATATGGATTTTACCCACGAACATTCAAAGAACGATGCCAAACATGATTCACCGTCTTAAACACTATATGCTGTGTATGGTCACAAATACAACTTACTGTAGTAGTTGCATACAGTACATGAAAGGGCTGAGAGATATTGCAATAGATCACAATATCATGTTTTATATTATTCAAAATCTATAATTATTAAATATTTTTTAACAATACATTTAGCAATATTATAATTTTTTTTATTTAACAACTTTATTTTAATTCACCAACATGACTAAGGCAAATGGTTTTAATAGTCAAAAGCAATTATTTAGACAAAATATCTGATCTCTTTATTAAAATAAACATAAGTGTTAAAGAGACTCTTAATCTTGATAAATAAAATGTTACAAAGTGTGTGCAATGGTAAAGTGTAAATGTTGAACAGCCAAAGCAAACTTTAAGGTGTAAATAATAATGATATAGTAAACCTCAAACTCTGTCAACAAAACAAATTATGATAATCAAATCTGAGCTTTCAAGCAGAGGAACGAACCATCATTATTCAAATACATACTGCAACATTACAAATTGTGAAGTTGAATGAGTAAATTATCCCTTATGCTAAAAAATCTTTTAGATGGGGATCTAGTGGCTGGGATGCACAAGAAAAGAAACCAAAAAGCCACTCTGGGGCTGCTGGAAAATGCGCGTGGTTCTTGTGCATGCTGTTTGCACAACATGTGAGCGACACTCCTATATACGTGTTGTGCAAGTCGCGTGCCTAAATTGGAAATGACACCTTACACCCTAAGCTTATTAGTATTGCTTTCAAGGTGCGCGCTCAGCAGCCACATTTTAATAAAATTATAGCACTTCATACTAGGGTTGTAACGGTATGAATTTTTCACGGTATGATAATCGTCTAAAACAATACCACGGTTTGACGGTTTCGCGGTATACGGTATGTTACAAAATAATAGAACAGTGAAGCAAATTTGACTTTTTCCAAATAATATATTTTTAGTTACTATAAACAACACCACTTACAATGAACAAATAAAAATAAGAAAATAATAAATAATGTGTCAAAGTCCAAATAAAGTCCAAATAAACATGGTGCAAATCCTCAGTAAAAAATAGATATAAATATTTACTATACTATAAATAGTTACATAACGAAACTAGATTCAATATGGAACATCCTTAGGTTTTATGTGCCAGCATGGATATGGTTGTCTATCGATATGGATTTGGATATGGTTGTCTGCAATGCAGACAAACAGCTGCATCTTCATTTGCGTCTTTTGAAAACAGCAAGAGCAGCAGTTCGTCTTTGCTGTGTCACTGTTTTGTCATGTTTCTGTGCTGCTGTGCATGCAAAAGTACTTAGTATGAGAATTATTTCGTGCAAAACTTTTTTTTTTTTTTGCGTTTTATTTAGCCGCGCATAAATGTATGCCTATCTCTCATTCCGTGTTGTTCAAAAAGCTTGGTCCACAAACAAAAGCGAAACCTATGCTTATTGGTTGTGATATAGCGAGTTTGAACCAATCTGGGCATGGAGGAGGGACAATGCATCAATGTATCATGTCTGATTTGTCCGGAGACACAGTGACGAGCGTTTCTTTGTCAAATCAGCGTTGTCAAATGTTGATGAAGTAACCGCACTGATTCCGGAGCCTCTGAAAGTCCGCGAATGTTATGTGATACAGCACTGGAAAGCTGAGATTCTCTTCTTTATGCCAATCTTTGAATTGTATGAATCGGATCAGCGGATCAAAAGTTATTAAACATTTAAGAGCAATACTTATTTTTAGCCGCGGGCGGCTGTCTCGGTCTTTAAGGGTTAAAACCGTTGATATGCAATTGTTCATGGTATGATAATCGTGCACGTTCAAATCGTGGTAAACCGTCATACCGGTATATTGTTACAACCCTACTTCATACCGAAACTACATACCAAATCTATTTTTATCGATACTGACAATGGTGTTCGGTCAATAAATATCTATACCGATTTTATCGCCCAGCCCTAATATATAATATATTAAACATTTTAACACATTGTATTTTCATACTAAGAACATGCTGAAATGGACGTCTATTCCAACCAATCAGACAAATGTTGTTTACGTACCATCCCGGGAGTCTCCCGTATCTTAGTCCCATCTCCCGGTTTGCCATTTCTCCCGGAAAACTCCTAGAATTTCACCCCCTTCACCTGGTCCTTAGGTGTTTGGTAAAATCTATAACATCCCTGGTTCTCTGACTATTCTGATGACAGCTGGTGCCTGGTGCATAGGAGAGACCAGGCACCCCTTCAGGTCGCTCTGCTCCACTCTACCCCCCCAATGGCCTTAAATCCTTCTCTAGACACATTTAGCTGCTGCTTGTTAGTCAGCTAATATTTCTATGTTACTTGGTGCCAGCAGTGGAAAAAAATATTGATAAATGCTTATGATAAACCACTGTGAGTTTACCTGGAAGCTCTGCGTTCAGATGCGTGGCGCGCATGCAGAGCCCTGCTAAATCTTTAAATAAAAGTGAAACCATCAAGAAAAAAACTGCCCCCCTCCTTTGTTTAATACAAACATGGCTGTTTAGAGCTCATTTCTGCTTAATGATGTCAGAATTTATCAGTATTTCAGAATGGATGTGTGAATGGTCTTTTCTAGAAAAATGACCAAACTTCCATGCCTGTGTAAACAGCACATATTTGAACTTATTGGTAAAGTCCTTCCAGAGATTTTTTTTGGGGGGGGATTTTTACCGGTTGTACTGTGTGAAAGGGGCTAAAGTCTGGTTTTATTTGTATTTTCTAGCATGGAACTCACAATTTTGACAAAATTCAACAATTTTGAGGAGGGTAAACCAGGGCTCACATCAGAGGTCAGGGTCGTAACTGTTTGCAATAAAGAATGGAGCAATTTGGGTGAAAAAGAGGTTGAATTTTAATAGACAAAAACCTCAGTCGATTGTATGTTTGAATGTCACACACACGCACACACTCACTTATCGTACATGTCATCATAAATGCCATGGTCGTTATGGTGAAGCTTTTGATGTGCGCATCACGTTTGCGCTCTTTATGTCTTCCCTCCCTCCTTTCCTTTTGCTTTTATCTGCTGTGGTTCTTTTCCAGTCATTCTCTCGCTCTCGCTCTCTCTCTCCCTCACTCTTTCTTCTGCCAGTAACAATGCTCTCACTCTGAGAAGAAAGAATATTGGTGTGACATGAAAGTTAGTAAGAAATCTACACCAGTCAAAAAGGAAAAAGAATTGGACTTGTTTGTTTGTGCTTCCAAGTCTGGCACTTTTATGCCACTTTTTATAAGTAATTTCTTGGGTGTCACAATTAAATAAATAAAATACATGTTTTATAATAGAAAACTGAACTGTATTAATTAAATTGGTAATTAAAATTGATGTAAAAGTATACTTAATAGGGTGGCATGGTGGCTCAGTAGTTAGCACTGTCACCTCACAGCAAGAAGGTCACTGGTTCAAGTCCCGGCTAAGTTTTGTATGTTCTCTTTTTGTTTCCATGGGTTTCCTTCAGGTGCTCTGGTTTTCCGACAGTCCAAAGACATGAGCTATAGGTGGATAAACTAAAATTGGCCATAGTGTATGAGTGCCCACATAGCAAAATTTCTCTGGCCCAGCTCTGGCCCACACAATCAAGTTTTGCTTGGCCCACATGCCGCAGTGAATTACGGTACATGACTGGACCAAATCTGGCTTCCAGACAAGGACAAAACACAGACCATATCTGGGCCAAGTCTCAGCCAAGTTAATAACTCATAACTGGGCCTGAACTGGGCCAGATAGGTTGGTGTGTCACGATTGCAATGAAATTGATAAACCCATGGAGTGATGCGCTTTAGGCACACTATGGGCACGCTTTTTCTCAAAGTGACCTGATTGGTGGAATTTTTTTTCTTTACTCAAAAATGATTTTAGTGTATTTTAAATGTGGGTCAAGTCTGGCCAAACTCACATGGCCCACTTATCAAATTTTTAAATCTGGGCCAAATACTACGTTTTACATCCGGCCCAAATCTTGTGTGCCGCCTTAAAAACGGTGCCACCTCTGCCAAACCCGGGCCATGTTTGGCCCACATGCTGTATGCCAGTGCCGGATGAATGCCTGCTGTGCCAGCATTTTGCCAAATCTGGGCCAGAATTCTTTGCTACTAGGGTGTGTTTGTCAATGAGTGTGTATGGATGCTTCCCAGTACTGGCTTGTGGCTGGAATGGCATCTGCCGCATAAAACATGCCGGAATAGTTGGTGGTTCATTCCGCTGTGGGAACCTCTGAAATAGTCTAAGCAGAAGGAAAATGAATGAATATACTGAATAGTTGTTCATTGATTCTCAATATTATTTAACATTTTATCTTAACATGATAATTTACCATTACAAAAAAATCTCTTAAAAATGCCTGTATGTTAACAGTCTTCTTTGTGTATGATTTTGTTTGCTGATGATTTGCATGTACTTTCACAGATGCAAGACTCATTTTAACATGCAGTGTAATCATCTCTGTGAAGTGTACAATCGGTCATTTTGAACAAAAGGTGAGGAAATGTAATAATTCTTCCTCTCCTGCTACAGAGTTATGAATCAAATGGCGTCCGCTCTCTCATACGCATTTATCCTCCAGACTTAATTCCAGCCCTCAGAGGCCTCATAAATTCTGTCAGACCTTGGCTTTAGGAAATCAATAAAACATTGTTTACTTGTTAGTTTGTTTTCTTGCACCAAAGAAATAAAGTAAATCATGTGCATCTGTACAATAATTTCATGGCAGAAAAATGCAGCATGTAAATCATCGGGAATCGTTGGCATGTTACGTGAGTCTCTTCATCTTTTTAGTGTAAGAAGATTTAGCATATAATTTTTTTTTCTTAGAGAATTTCCCCATCGGTGTCAATGGCATTTTGTTTGATCTTCAAATTTATTTTTTAGCATTTATTTTTATCTAAATTCAATTGAAGTTTATTAGGTGGCAGGGAAAGCACATTGGCACTTAAATCCCATAAACTGTTACTCAGTAACGTCCCTGTGTGCAAAAAGATTTATTTGACTTCTAAACAAGTTCTGTTGATACATTCATAGGTTTGTGTTTCAGAGACTGATTACGTTTGCACTGGTAGCTGAATTAGTTGCTCTGGTTTCATGGAAAAGAGTCTGGGACATTCTGAGAGGGAATGGAAAATGTCAGAATCCCCCAGGAATGCCCAGACATCCCCTAAACACACACACACTCACACACACTCACACACACACACACACACTCACACACACTCAGTTCTCACAGTTTCTTTTTATACAGAAAAAAAAATCATGTTATTCGTAATTTCTCCATCTCTTGACTGTTTTCAGTGCTAGTTCAGAGATTATTGTGGAGACACAAACTGAGAACAATAATCACAACCATTACTGGAGTTCACCAAAATTACAGTTTAAAGATTACTAACTCTGATTAATCTCTCTCTCTCTTTCTCTCTGCGTCTCTCTGTCTCTTGCTGGCACAGCTTCTTGTTTTGAAAAGCTACGTAAACTTCAGCATTTTTTCCATGACTTCAGTCCTTTTGGTTCATACTCTCACACACACTCACTGCCACACACACATACACACAGAGCCCCCCTGTGAAACTTCTTTGTCTGGTCTTGCCCAGAGTGCATGAGTTGAAATAATGGGCAAAGTCACCCGGGCAACAAGACCCCCAGAGCCCATGCGTGTCTGTCCTCTGACCAGTCATTTTGCCTTATGAAAGGATCTACTGTGCTTGCAATATATACAATACATTTGACATAGCTACAGTATGTTAAACGCAAGTACATGGTCTACACCAGTGTTTAAAAAATCTGTTGTCATTTAGTTTAATCGATATATATTTTAGTAAAAAAACAAACAATTATGTTATTAAACGTCGGTATTTTTTAGTCTTTTTTTGCTGGCTAATGGGTAAAGCCTAGTGTATAATTAAAGTATACACTAGGCAAAGTATAATTATTTAAAATGATATTTAATAATTTTTTCTTAATCTACGATTCTTAAAAATAGTTTTTTTTTCATTTACTATTACAAACAATATTTAAAAATTGGTATTATTTTGAAGTTATAGTATGTTTTTTTTCTAATATGTTTGTAATGTGAGGACTCTGGACAACCGAGTTAAGGATCCACATGCAGGTTTTATTAAGAAATAATCAGGCAGGCAATGGTCAGACAGGAGTAATTGGTTACAGGTAAGGCAAAAAGAGTAGTCGGGTCAAAGGCAACGAGATCGGTCTAGGCGGCAAACATCAAAACAAAGCAAGGGTCAAACACTGCTAGGCATAGAAAAGGAAAACTTGTCGTAATGCTCAAGTAAACAGATAAACAAAAGCTATTTTTAAAGCCTATGTAATCAGTTCATCATGATCCTCTGACTGTGTAGCTGCTTTAGAAATTGCATACTTTCATACTGTATAGTACACTAAGAACAGTAAACAAGCCGAGTAGTATGTCCAAATCCATAGAATTCGAAAAACTAGAATAGAATTTAAAAAATCGAATTTAGATGGCCGACTACTTACTGCGAAATTCTAAAGTGTTGTTCAATGCATCCCATGATGCCCTGCGAGAGAATTTATGAATGAAGTGAAGCGACATGCATCATACTTTTTTGGTATTTTTTCTGGTCATATTACAATTTCTACTATACTAATAAAAGACCTTACTATACTATGGCTTTAAAAATTTCATTCTGGGAATAGTAATATAGACATGCTAAGGGGTCAGGATTATATTTGTGGTACTACATTTTTTAAGTACAGCCTGCTTATTTTATGAACATTACAAGCACGCAAATGTCTGATGTGTTTAAAACATGTATGAAATGCTGAACTGTTGCAAAGCTAATTTTAGTGGTTCCCAAAAACGACATCAATCAAATCGCACGGCTGATCCATGCCAATTCTGGAGGACATTTCTGTGTGTGTCACAGTTGTGCCATCTAATTTAATCAGGTGATGTAGGAGCAGCGGAGATGACAAGACTATTAAAATGCTCTTCGAGAGGAAGGGCGAGAGAGAATATGCCGTAAAAGAGAAGGACAGCAGGAGAGATGGATGGATACAGTGGTATGATGAAAGAGAGAAGCACTGAAGCATATAGACAGATGAGAAGCAAACATGTGTGTGTTGTCCTGTAGCGTTTGATGTCGTTTGATCCAGATGGTTGTCTCAGGGATGGTTGTCCCTGCCATGGAAAACCAGCAGAGAAAACACACAGGCTCATAAAAACAGGGTCAAGGCATGGCTGTTTTGTTGAAGTCCATATCAGGCAAACTCTCTGTATCCTCCAGTTATCTATTTGTAGACTTCTTCTCATTCCTGTCCCACTAGTGTGCTTCCAGACTCCGTGTGGATCCATGTCGGGATGCTTTTGTGTGTTTTTTTGTAAATGCAAAAACTGGCAAGTTATCAGAGCAGTTTTTTTAAGAGAGCAAGAGCAATCTGACGTTGGGAACTTAAAGTAATCCCCCATGAGAGATGAGCAGAATAACATCATTCGCAAAAACTCGGAGTGGAGTTTTGCAGGAATATTGATCATTTCATCGTGTCTATTTTTAAAGTGTATGAACTGTTTATAGTTTTACGACTTCATCTGGTCGTGTTACTTTAGGAATGTGCACTCAAATAAACAAATCATTAGCGTAATTTAATTACACACATTTTTACTTATTTAAATCACATTATTTCAAATTATTTTAAGCAAGAACTCGATCAAAATTCAGTTTAAACCGATGATTTCAAGTCATTTCCATTTGAATTACATTGTTAATTAAGCTTGTCACAGTTTCCTTTTGTGGGGCAATTAATCTCAATCACTTAAATTGGAAAACCTCAATTTTCTGTTAATTATTGCAGCTGAAACTTAGCAACTTCTTTAATAATGCTTATGACTGATCTCAGAACTAGCATTAGCACTGTTATGCTCACTGAGTGAAGCAACAAATATTCTTGTTGTTGGTCAAGCTGCCAACAACCGAAGCATGACTGCTGCTCTTCTACAAGGCGGTAAACCTGAAACCTTTAAAAACTTCAACAATTCCAACCCAGGCTCACTATGGATACGTGCCCCTTTATACATTTCTGGAGAGTGCAAAATACATCCTAGAATGTAAAATTTTTTTCAGTTTTTAGTTTTCGTGAATCCACCAATGGCCACTGTGTACGCTTTTTCAGATCTCAAATTTCCCTCCCGAGTGCCATTTGTGTCTGCTCTTCCTGCATAAATCAATCAGAGGCCACTGTTGACTGACCGACTGACCATCCAACCAATCCCCTCTCCCAAACCCTTCCCTAAACCCAACCAGCAGTGTTTTCAAAAGCAATTCAGAAAAAGAAAAGCCCTCACGGTCACCTGTTTAACCTACTTATTGAAATCTTTGCCAGACTCGAACCTTGTTGTCGTGGTCAACTTCCCTTGATGTCTCAAGTCCGCCGACGTACGTGGTAAACTGGTAACAGTGGAAAAGCCGTTTACACAGAGCTAAGCGGTCAGCTGGAAGCGTGGAAGAAAAAAAAGCCATCAGCGGCGCCCTACAGCCCTGTATCATTCATTTTAAAGCTGAAATGCAGCCATACATACCTCTGGCTCCATAATTTGTGCTCTCCAAAAATGTATATGGGCTATGTATTCACAATGAGCCTGTTTTGCATTATTCTCTTTTAATGTAATCCACACACAATGCATGCTGGGAAATGCACATCCACTGACCAGTTAGTTACACCAACACAATTTCTTATTATTATTGAAAAAAAATGTATGTGGCTTGAACATATACTATAACAAATTGTCAGATTCAAGAATTGCGTTGTTTCAGCTCATTTTAAACAAGTAGCTTGAACAAGCAGCAAAATAAAATATTTAGAGTGTGATTTAGAAAATGATGGGTGGGTTTGGGTAATTATTTGGGCTCTTCAGACGTGTGACTTAAGATCCTCCAGCAGTCAAAATCTCTCCTTAAAATCTGCAGCCATTTACTGTGAAGAGTTGATGTTAGTGCTCTTGTTTTAGCTTAATTTGTAGTACAACCATGACGTACAATTTAGGAAGGTCAAAATGCTGCCGAACAAAGCATTTAGGGGCCCAAACAGTTTTATTTCTACAACTTGCTCATTAAAGGGTTTGTAGACAAGTGCAGCATTTCGAAAATTGGAAAGCTTAGTACTTCTCTTAACTAGTTTTGTTTTAGTTAGTCGAGTGTTGTTGGGTACTGTAGTTAAAACGTTTAAAGCTATGTTTTACCATAGCTTTTATTCAGAAAGCATAGGTTTATTTTTATAGGTTTATATTTATTCATTTTGTATATTGTTTATTTTTATCTCACTTTATTTGCTTGGTTACTTGGCATTTTTAGTTCAATTTGCTCAGTAAATTAAGTAGTTGGTTAGTGGTGGTTAAACCTATACATCCCATAAAACCAACTGGCATTCACATTCCAAAGACAAGATAAAACAAGAATGTGACAAATGCAATTAAACATAATCATACTAAATGTCAGATATTTGCTCAGTACTGAGATTCCATGGTCAGCACCCGGTTTCTGCCTCTCTTTCAGTCTCGTTTACTCTGCCAAACGCCTCTGTAGGCTGTTAATTAAATTAATTAACGACCTGTTAGCTCAATTATTCATGAAACGCGAGAACAGAGAACACAAGTCCAACCAACACACGCACAAAACCGACACTGGAGATGCGACCGCGAGATAGAGAAAGACAAGTGGGGGAAGAAGTGGCTTTTTTGGATAAGTTTGGTCTCTATTGGTATGTACGTGAGCTTGTTTTGTGGTGTTGGATGTGATTTTTGCTTTGTATGCCTGGGTTTAGCTTGTTTATTATTGTGAAGGGATGATGCATTGGTTTAGTGAGAGGGAGAGAGTGAGTGAGAGAGAGCGAGACTTAATTTCTTGAAATTATTTTTTTCCATTAAAGAGACTGATGCTCCTGCCTCTGCTCTCAAAAAGTCAATTAACCAGAAAACGAAGCCAATTGGCTGTTGCTATGGCGAAAAGGGCGGGACTGCAAAGAAGAAGCCTGATAGGTTTTCCCCTCAGAGAGATTAGTTAGACAGGGTATGACTGATCCATTGGTCATGTTATTAATATTTTGTGTTGTGCTATTGTTATTAATGTTACCATACTTTTGGCTTTGAGCCTGAGCAACAAGACTTATATTATTTTAAATAATTATACTACTAGTGCTGGATAATAACTGATTAATTCATTTGGATTGTGTAATATGAGTGCATTATATAAAGTGACATCCAGCTATTATTGATTTTGGAAGACTAAGTTAATGCATTTGCATGTTTATGGTCATGTAAATATCAATAAATCTGCTTAAATGTAATATCTACAGTATGTCATAACTTATGTCGAAAAATAATCTAAAAGTATTCACAAAGTAGTCAGGTAACATTACCTAAAATTTGTAATCTTATCTTCAAATTCCATTATGGTATCAGTTTCAGGTAATCTACCCAGTACTTGTTACCACACTTAACTAATTAGCAAGTTGCAGAATTTTAAGCGATGTCAAGTGAATTAAAACCATTTGAACACAAGAAATGTTAAAAGATTGGCACTTTAACAACTATATATATTTTAACATATATATATATATATATATATATATATATATTATTAATATATATATTAAGGGTGTAACGATACGCGTATTCGTATTGAACCTTTTGGTACGAGACTTTCGGTTCGGTATGCATTGCAAACCGAACAATTCGATATAGACTAACAATTCGATATAGGCTAATATCTAAAAAGATAAAAGAGATTAATTACAAACTATAATGTTTTCAGTGCAACAACGCTCAACATGGCATCCCAAATGACGTGGCGGACAACATCCTGCCCTCCCACTGTCATGTTAAACAGTAGAACATCACTTTATGAAAGTATGATGCACTTATTAGCAATATTGCTGCCTTCCGTGTCAGCCATTGGTGTCAGCCTGCTCGTGCTGGCTCCGCCCACATTGCCCTAGCAACCCTGGCCCTCGCACAAAACAGCCAATCTTAATAACCTGTTCACATATCACCACACCCGCCCACCTCCAAACGCTACTCCAGTCAGGCACGCGCGACCCTAGCTCGCAAAATGGCTAGTAACTTTAATGTAATCCCAGACATCCCAAGTCTCCCGGAAGTTTCGGGAGTCTCCCACATAGAGTGCATAGAGACTCCGGGATGCCCGCAAACGAATCATAATCTTCCGGAAATCGCACGTCTCCCTACCCGGTCCTTAAATACGTCGCACACCCCTCTTCACCGCATCCCTGCCAGCTCTTCAGGTACTTGGGCACAACTCACCCCGCCACTCAGGTACATTGCACGCACATGCCTCCACCGCTCGAACAGCATTCAGACAGGCAATTTACATATATATATAAATCTATCTATATATTATAAATCTATTATATTAATCTTATATATTTATATATAATATTTTTATATATATATATATATATATATATATATATATATATATATAAATCATGGTCCGGTTCGATATGATACAGTGGTGTCACGGTTCGGTACGTTTTCGATACAGCAAAAAAAGAAAAAAGCCAGAGGATTTTTCTAATTTGAATTTTTAAATGTAATAAAACTAACATCATAAAAGTATGATCTTGTTTTATTTTTATTTTACTTTAAACAGTGTGTGTGTGTGTGTGTGTGTGTATGTGTGTGTGCGTGTGCGTGTGCGTGTGCGTGTGCGTGTGTGTTTGTGTTTGTGTTTGTGTGTGTGTGTGTGTGTGTGTGTGTGTGTGTGTGTGTGTGTGTGTGTGTGTGTGTGTGTGTGTGTAGGGTATACATATATACCCTACTTTTTGCCAAATAAAATCCTCATAAGCTGTTTCTAAAGCACTGTTTTATCAGAGTTTTTTTTTTTTTTTTAGATATTTTCTTTTTGTTATCCTGCTTTTGGTTCCCCACAATTAACTTTTTTTCTTTCATGTATTTTCCATTGTCTTATATTTCTGCTGTCGTCTTATTCGGCCAATGTGCATGCTTGAAGACATATCCCACAAGTGTGCATACTAGCAGAGCAGTTCAAAAGCTCAAAGGTCAAAGCTTGAGTCATATAGCGTGAGCTTGTCTTTGGTAAACTCATGCACAATTGTGTTATGATTCATTCAAAGCTGTTGAATAGCTAAATGTCAAGCATGATCACTCAACATCAGCACACAACGGCAGAGAAGGTGCACAAAGACTTGCGAAAAGCACAACAACACACACATACATGACAATTTAACTCTGTGGTGTCTGGTTTGACAGTCCTGGCTCTCTCAGAGCTGTCAATCACTGCAGCTGTGTCGTGATTGGCTCCAAACTGTCATGCAGTGTGACAGCTCCTCCCACTCAGCCTCTCTGCTGTCATTGGTGCTGTCACACCGCCGGGCCTCATGGGAAATCTCAGCATCTGAGGAAGTCTGAAGGAGTGGTCGCGGGGGATTGTAAGCACGGTAAAATGACGAGTGCGACAGCGATGAACAGAGTGACATTTTTAGCTTTTTTTTCATCGTTGATTCTCTCTTTTCTCATATGCAGCATGTGTTTTAAAACTGATGGAGGTGTCTGTGGACTTGCTCTGTGTTGTATGAGCAGTGTGTGTGTGTGTGAGGCCCCGAGAGAGCAGCAGTGCCATCCGGTTTGGTGGAACTTCAAACTGCTTGAGGGATTCTGGGTTGAGCTTGATCAATGGATTCACACATTAACGTCATACGAGGTAGACGCGCCGTATCATTCCACAAGTATTTCGGTGTTAAATGAGGAAATGTTGAGTGTGTGCGCGTGTGGGCGTTAGAGATGATATACTGGTTTAATTTCATGGGTTCCCTGTGCCTGGAGCTCTACTGTTGGAGTCAGAAGAAAAATAAGAGATGAAATGAAAAGGTCAAGGCGATGTATGAAAGGGGAAAAAAAAGGGAGAGAGAGAGGTAGCACACTGTCATTCTGGATGATATGGTCTGGAATGAGAGCATCTTGTATCTGGTTAATCCCTAATCTGGCTGCACAAGAGCAGAACTCACAGTCACATCCTTATCTGTCATAATCGCACAGCAGCTTCATATAATCCCATTATACTGAGAATAATCCAGTTGCCTACCGGATCATGGCCTGACCTGTTATTGAGTTTTGTTCAAAATATGAAATGTGTGTCTGGGTTTATGTAATAGTGCACTACTATTCAAAACCTCATTTTATTTATGTAGAAATTAATAATACTTATATTCCCTAAGGATGTGTTAAACAGATATAAGGCTCTATTTTAACGATCTTGGCGTGTGTGCCTGAATCCACTTTTGCTATTTTAAGGACAGTAAAATACGCTCTGCCACCTGGCGCATGGTCTAACAGGGTTGTGCTTATTCTCTTAATGACTTATGAGTGTGTTTTGAGCATAATGTGCATTAAACCAATCAGAGTCTCATCTCCCATTCCCTTTAAGAATCAGTTGTGTCACACCATGGTACATTTACTATTTACATGGTGGACTTTGTACTGTAAGATGAAAAATTGACAGTACAGTTAATTGACAAGACTTAAAAGATAAAGAATAAAGGATAAAGAACTAGTCTCCTCTCTCTGCCTCTTTTTCTTTATTTTACTTTTACTCTTTACTTTCTTTGGAGTAAGGAAATGGTGTTGTACACACTACACTAAAGACATCCATTAGCCTACATATTTAATTCTGTTTGTTAAGCGCAAAGATTTGTTTCAAAACTATCTCTAAATTCAGTTCTAATTTCCAGCAAATAAATAAATAAACAATAAATAAATGTACAGTTATATCTAAACACACGTCCTATTCTTTTGCCCCATATGGTGATGCATACCCAAAATGCCAAAACCCGACAGGTGAACAAATCTAAACTTGTTTTATTAAAACAAATATAAATATTCATATAATAAATAATTCTACTAATAATAATAACATAATACAAAGACAAATTGTCATGAATAAACTGAAAAAAGCCCCCAGACATGAAGAATTTTTATATTTTTGTAGAAAATAATCACTTTTTAAACATTTTAATCCTTTTTTTTAATTTGTAAAGATATTTATTTGTGTATTGCTGTATATTCTGTGTGTATTAAGCAATGTGTAAGCATTTTGGACCTGCATAGGCGAACATGCTCTGTGCTGCTCTTTAGACCAGGTTTTATTTGGTCAATGGCGAGGTCTATTTCAGTTCTTTAAAATAGCAATTTGCCAGCAATGCGCCTTAACACACCTACTTTCTAGACCGGTACACCCATAAGTCTACTCTGATTGATTGGAAATGGATTTGCTATTCAAACAACGTGGTGCAAAATGTGAAAATTAGGGTTGCTCTGGTCTGAAAATAGCAACAAATCGCGCCAATCATGTTTTGTGCCTTATTGTCCCAGTTGTTTGATAGGACCCGAAAAATCATACAACTAATTTATAAGAGATTTATTTCAAATATAACATTTCACCAACCCCATATTATATAATTGTATATAAAATAAAAAATAATTAAATATATAAAAAATAATATAATAAATATAATTGTATTAATCATAGTAGTATATTTATTTCCCCCAGAATATTTTATTCTCCTGTGATTCTCAGGGGTTGGTTGGTTCTCAATGACTAACTTGAGTGTGAACCAGCCTCAATTCTAAACATATAAGTTACTTCATTATAAGAAAATACAGTACATTCTGCAACATTCTGTACATTCTGCTAAACTTCTCCATCAATGTTTCAAAGAAGAAAGCAAGTCATTTAGGCTTTGAAAGAAACAAGAATGAGTAAATAATGACAACTTTCATTGGGTATTTCACGCAGTCTAGCTCTGCCATGAACTTTCTCACCCAGTCCCGTCTGTAGAGGTGGCGCCAAAAAACCAAAAGCTCACCAAGAATCATGAGTGAGACTTACTCTAAAGGGACATTTAGGAGACAAATTCAAGCCAAATCACAGCAAGTAGCTCTCTCTCAGTCTTACTAAACGTTCCTTTCCCCCTGCTCCGCCTCTACACACACACATACATTCTCCATAACTCTCTGTGGTATTGTTCATCTCTGCCTGGTTCAATTAAAACGCTGACAGCAGCCACAAAGGAGTGAATTGAATGCTCCAAAAGGTCTTTTTACCCTGCCGCCTGAGACAGAGCCTGAGATCGAGAGGGAGAGAGAGTCATCAGAAGAGAACAAATGCAAACAGAGTGATTGTGTTCCTCCACAATCGGTCCCATCTCCACTTCTTATCGCCTTTCGCAGCCATGCTAATGCTAAAGCTTTTGCAACTCTGATTCATAGGTTTCCAAGAAATAAAAATAATAAAATCTGCAGATTTGTTTGTGTGTGTGCATGTGAAATCCCTCGTTCCTGACAAGTGGTGCTCCGATTCATCAACTACCGATCCCATGCCGTCCAGCAATTGCTCAGTTGACTGGAACTGAGTTGACATTGTATACCACCATTGTATATGCCGGTATCTAGCTCTCTGCAACTCTCACATGGTCGCCCAATAAAGGTGAGCAGGGCTGGGAGACCACATGGGAAAGCTAGGGTGCTGCCAGAAGTGGTGTTAGTGAGGCAAGCAGCAGTCTGTGTGGATCCTAACGCCCCAGTATAGTGAAAGGGACTCTCTATACTGCTTAGTGAGCGCTGTCTTTTGGATGAGACGTTAATCTGAAGTCCTGATTCTCTGTGGTCTTTAAAAATACCAGGATGTCCTTTTAAAGGTTAATCTCTGCATCCTGGCCAAGTTTACCCACTGGCATCTGCAATTGGCTGCATGTGTGTGGTGTGCAGTCTGGTGCAATATGGCTGCCATTGCGACATCCAGTTGAATGCTGGGCACTGGTGGCGAACAAGGAGATTCTCCACAATGTGTAAAGCACTTTAAGTGTCTAAGTGTGATATAAATGCAAGGAATTATTACTATTATAAATTATTATATAAAACTGCTGCTTGTTCTGTGGCTTCTGATTAGATAATCTCTGTAAATAATGCTATATAATCTAAAATTCAAGCTTATACTGTTTCCAGGAATGAGTGTTTGATGATCTTACCTAAAGATCTTGCTTTGAGCGCCCTAAACATAGGTCACTTGGAGATATTCAACTTTCTAAAATCCAATGATCTCTCAAAATGCACTTAAAGTTGATATGCGGATGATAGCATCTAATAAACATGTCACTATCAACAATAGCTCAATGAGCAGCTATATGATTGTGTGTGTGCGCGTGCTGTCATTTAGGTTTAAAAAGCACAGGTAGCATTGATATGGAAATGTGCTCTGCAGTCGGTCTGTTTTGCATTTTCATTCATTCCCTTCTCTCCTCATTTTATGTAACAATTTGCATGATTAGATAATTCAGATTTTATTATGAAAGCCAAGGGAATAAGAGAAGGTGTTAGAAAGAGGACGGCCTCTCTGCACCGGTGAGATATACATAAATAAAAACATGTGTACACACAGCCCTCCCCCTCACACTGAATGTGACAGTCGTGCTTCAAGCTTTTGGTTCCTCGAGAGACGAGGGGTGTGAATTTACAAAGAGGGCCAGACGGATTAGTGGTCATTGTCTTAAAGGGACGGCGCTCCAAAAATGTAATGCTGTCAATCGGTTGCCCACATGCTGTTTATGAACCTGTATAATGTTATTTTTCATATGGAAAACAAAATATGCAGGTTTTTAATGTTGGAATTAAATGTAAAAAACAAACAATTTGCAAGGTCATACAGAGGTTATGTTAATACTGCATTAAGCACAGTTTTATATTGCTCATTTGCCAGATTTTGCTATGCATGAAATACTTAAAGCATTTATGTTGTGCATTTATTCTTTTTTGTAATGAAAAGAGTAAAAAAAAATACTTAAACACTGTACTAAAATAGTGATGTACTAAAATACGTGATTTTAAAAAGCTTTTTGATTATTTTTACACTAGCACTTCTGGTCCGCACCTGGGTTCGCGAATGAATTTAAATTATTTATTTTTTTTTTTTACGTCAGATAGATGCAAGTGGCTCTCACTGTATTTTGGTTTTGATAACAAAATCAGACGTTTCAGTAAAAGCAAAACGATCGTGATATATGTACGTTTTCGTTTTGGCACTTTGCTTTCATAGCCATAAACTAGCAACAGCAGTACACAACAAAACAGCACCTTGATGATGCTAGTGTACCAGGGTTCAGAAGGAAAATAGACAATATGAACACAAACCAGCCGAGGGGGTACTATTGAATTTTGGTTCGGACCAGGCAATCGAACCAAGTGTGTAAGCACACTAATAGAATTAATAGTGATTTGAATTCAGTGTTCTCTTGAAATCCCACAATTAATATAGGGTTGAGATAAACTATGTAATATGAGTTATTGTTATTAAATTTGGAACGTTTTTTACTTAACAGTATATATTTTCATACATTTATTGCATAATTACATGTATTATTTGACATGTTTTTACATTGTTTCTTTGAACTGAATATTATAACCTCTAGTGGCCACTTCAAGCCCCAGGATTATGAATGTTTATGTCTGTTTTTTTTTTTTTTTTTAATTTAAATAACAAAAAACCCCCCAAAAAAATGTTGTCTCTTAAATATTTTTAATGGATGTCAATTTTTGTCACACTTAACACAATGAAGTTCTTAAGATTTTATCTAATTCTGATTTTATAGAAGTGTACAAACCTTAAAAACACAGGCTCATTCTGAACGTAGCCCTATACTCATTTTCAGGCATGGCAAATCATGTAGTCAGAGGTACATATCAGTCATTCAGTCGATTGGTTAGTCAGTCAGTTAGTTGACAGCGGCCTCTGGTGGAACTGCAGGGGTGAATGGCACTTATGAGAGAATTTGTGATCTGAAAAAGCGTACACAATGGTGGATTCGCAAAAACTGCAAAAAAATAAAATAAATAATTACCTCCTGAGACATATTCGGTGCTCTCCAGAAATGTATATAGAGCAAGATAATTAGAATAAGCCTGGGTTGAACCTGAAGTATACATCAAACTAATTATCAAACTATACTTAAATGCCACACAACCTTTTTTTCCCTTCATATTAATTTCAATATATAATCTAAATGGACAAAAGTCTTTTAAAGAAGCAATCACATTATTTTTACATTTCATAAAGGTGAGCGAATGGTGTAAATGAAGGATTTTTTTCTTAAAATGCAGCACAACTATTGCAGCTTTACACCCAGCTATAGGTGACAAAAGAAGTGGGTCGCAGTCTTTCCCAATCATCATCATTGTGGCTTGGAGGAAGGCACTTAGCTGGCTTCAGGGGAATTGAAAGTCCTTTCAATTATGGAGCTGTAGGTCTGTTTGGGCCGAAAAAAAAAAAGAAAAGCAGCAAACAGCAGGAGGGAGAAATAAATAGATATTGACCATAAGTGACTGTAATACTGTAAGTGGTTGAAAGATTTTCTCATCTGAGGAGAACTCAATAGAACAGAGAACAGCAGAACAATGTCTCGGGTCAGAGGTCACTTATCATCCACATATTTTGCGCTGTCATTTTCAGATGAGGCCAAAGGTCAATCCTATTTCCATTTTACAAGCAGACCCAGAAACCACACACATGCACATGATTGCTCAGCCACAGTTTCTGTCTTTCTCTTTTTAAGAGCAATGTTTGAAAGAAGAAGTCTCATACTCATGCTGCATTTATCTGATAAAAACTGTAATATTGTGAAATATTTAGGCAAAGCACTGTAGATTGATTGATTGATTGATTGCAATCAGTTTTTTAAAACACTGTTAAATGTGCCATTTAATGAAAACCCAGATATACCTATTGGCGTAGCTGAATAATAAGAGTTTAGTAAATGGAAATGCACTTAAATGTACACACCATGAGCCTCAAACAGCATTGTTTTCTTGAAAATCCTGTGTGTAAAATGCTGATGAAAAACAGGTCAATCAGAACAAAACACAGACTGTTATGTTGCACACAGGATCATTAATAGACATTAATATGCAGTGCAGTAGTGTTTTGCACTTAGTGTATGTGGAACACTTATTTTAAAAACGGGAAAGTCGGGGAGAGTAAAAAAGTTATGATACATCTTAACATTATGCTCTATACGTTGCTAAGTGACATGGACAAATGAGCCATCTGTCAATACACCAGAAGGTAAAATGCAGGATATATAGATTATATATCTTTTCTTTTATTCAGCTCCATCTAGAAGAGGCATGAGGCCTGTTTAAATGTGTCCTTTGTTAGTTTAAGGCGCATGTTATGAAATCAGCTCCTGAGGAAAGGATGAAAATAAATCTCATCTGTCTGAGCAGAGGTTGATATTAATTTCAGCTTGTGTTTACATACATGTATACTAAATGTTAAAGCTTCAAAACAAAAAAATAGATATTTTTTGGGCTTGTTAATGAGCACATAAAAATAGATGATGGTAAATTTTCTTACTGACCCAAGTCACATATATCAGAAAACAATTAAACTTATTGAATCAATGCCCAGGTGGGCGTGGGTGGGTTTCCTCCAGGTGCTTCGGTTTTCTCCACACTTCAAAGACATGTGGGTAAATTCGAATAACTAAACTAAAAACTCTAGAGCCGCATGTGGCTCTTTAGCGCTGCCCTTGCGGCTCCCTGGAGCTTTTTCAAAAATGTTCAAAAAGATGGGGAAGGTTAGTATATATTTTTGTTTTAATATGATTTCTATAGGAGGACAAACATTTTTTACGTTTTCAAATGCTGTAAAAGTGTGTAGAATTAATATTTAATTTCAACATTTTTTTCAACGAAGATTTGCGTCATAGCCTGCGACACAGGTTTCTATCAGCAGGGCGGGATGCCAGGCAGGTGGATCAAATGATCAAATTAATACCACTGAAAGACCAGAGGCTGTGCTGAAGTGTTTAAATGACAACGAAATAAACACCAACCACCTGATTTCAGTGGCTATTTAATCATGAAGGCTCATTATGTATTTGTAGCCAACTTAGTTATTTTTATAGTAGGCTAATATAGCTACTATAGATACATACAGCATGTGTTAAATTCATTATAAGGCTTATATAAGGCTTTACATTTTTTTGCGGCTCCAGACATTTTTATTTTATTTTATTTATTTATTTATTTTTTTTGTCCAATATGGCTCTTTCAACATTTTGGGTTGCCAACCCCTGTGCTATGGGGACCCCTGATAAATAAGGGACTAAGGTAAAGGAAAATTAATTAAAAAATGATTCAATGCACTCTATGGCACAGTTAAAATATGCTAATTAGTCATTATTTAATTACAAAATTAATAGGGATGCTTGAATTTTCGGCTGCTGAAAATTATCTTCCAGAAAAGTCATTTCTAGTTTTTGGTTAAAAGACAGCAATGGGCAAAATTCTGAGCCAGAAAAAGTTATGTTCAATTAAACTTTTGGGTGTTCTAGGTTTTAAACTCTGTGTCCTGTATTAAAGAAACTTGAATATAGTTAAACAAAAGAAACACAATCGGGAAATTGTATGAATGGAAAACTTAATCTCACATGTAAATTGGAATTTTTATATTTGAAGTGTAAGAGATTTGGCTGCCTCAATGTCAAATCAAAATACTGTGGTTTATGTGTCACCATGGGTATTGATAAATACAAAGTAATCTGCCGTAGAAGAATAATTAATTAAACGAAGGCAATTCAATTTTGTTATTAGTTTTGTCAGCAATAAAAAACTGTTGTGCACTCACTTACTCTTTCTTTCTCTCTCTCACACTCTCTCTCTGTCATCTGTCATGCATATATGCACTGATTAAACCGCGCACACACTTCATCTTACATACTGCTTCAGTGGCTCATTTTGCAGAAAAGAGCAGAATGAAGGAGAGATGTGGCGTATTGTAAGAACAGATGGAGGAATGAGTGGAGGATAATTGTGGCCTCTGTAACCAAGCGGAAAAGAGAAGCAGTTTGGCCTCCATAATACACACACACATTTATACTGTGTGTTTCTCACTGCTCATCACAGCTGTTTGAGTGTGTTTGGACTTTAACAAGCATTTGGTTATATAGCATGAACGAGCATTAGGGCAGTACAGTATGCTGGATATTTATGATACTGACAACGATTTTGCTGGTGATTGTAAGATTAACCAACATTGTTTTGTAATGCCTTTTAAAATTGTTGGTCATTAAGTTTCATTAAGATATTAACTTTGTGATCTCTTAATTCTTAAGTATGAAAAATGTTGTTTAATAGTCTTTAATCATCACTTTAAAAATGTTGCGTCACAGCCAGAGCATTTGTTATTTCATTTTGTAAAAGATCTGACTGTCTGTAAATCTGTTGTATAGGATTAATACTGTCATTAATATTAATTGATATTAACACGTGAAGAGGTGGTAAGCCTTATTTATTTCTGTGAGTCAGTTCAGACTGTCACTTTTAATGAATAATTCCATCCTCTGATTCATCCATTTGGTGCTCAGAAAAGATTCATTTTACTTGAAATAAAATAAATCTTAACTTGGAATAAAAGTACAGTATTTAATTTCAGCTAGTTGCCAAGTTGAAATTAATGTACTAAAATGAATTCATTAGTTACCCATCAGACACACAACATCATAAGAGATTAATATTTGGTTAGATTAAGGTCTCCAGCATCTAAAGACGATGTTATTTTGATGTCCAATAACAATGTGAAAAGACGTTAATATGTTGTTGATTTTAGGTTGTGTTGGAAAGTGACCAAAATTCCAGCGTTGAGCCAACATCTTAAACCAACGTCATAATGACATCAAATACTGAAATTTATTCATCGAGTATGGCAACTAAAAGTCAATTTCTGCGAGACGTTATATTGGTAATGTCCACACAACGTCAAGCTGTAACATTGTTAGATGCCAATATTTTGTTGTTTTTAGGTTTTTAGGTTTAGAACGTTGCAAAGAAACGTTCTGATGTCAATCTGATCTCATTTCTAAAAAAAATCCAATATCCCACCATGGTGGGGTACAATGTCAATATGCGTCATGTTGACCTCCTGTGCCTGCTGGGTGGTGGTGGTGGTGGTAGTGGTGGTAGTAGTAGTTGACATAGTATTGGTAGTAGTAGTTGTTGTTGTTGTTTATTTATATAGCTAATTTTTACAACACCATGTTTCCCAAGTGCTGAACACAATCAATACTAATTAAAATAACAAATCACGCAGCACATAAATAACAACTAAAACATAAAACAAACCCCTCAACATTCAAATACTAACAGACGAAGATGCAATTTCAGAATGTTAATTAATAACAATTTTAAAATAATATAAAAAATTCCACAACAAAATTACAACCTTAAAAATGAAAAAAAATGTTTTTACTAAAATAGCTGTATATCTGTATAAAAGATGGTTGATTAGCTGAACAAAACATGATCTGTGGTCATTTTTTTCACATTTTATTATCACAGGGTTTTTCATGCAAAGAGAGTTACCGTCAAATGTTGTGTCTTTATTTTTGACAAAATCAGGCAGGCAGTCACGACTAACGCCAGACGCCAAATTATACTCAAGCACGTGCCCGTGTATTTAATTTTGTTTATGTCAGACATTTTTAAATAAGTTAGTGTTTTGCTTCATAAGAATACAAGAAAAATGCAAAATGGGTTTACCATCTTCACCTTATTTTGAGCTAGGACACAATCCTAA